>NC_029790.2:116227848-116228254 GCF_000816755.2 Arachis ipaensis | reverse complement strand
AAGATATTACAAGCATGAAAAAAAAGAAGAAGTAAATAACTAAATTTAACAACTATAGATATTTTGAAAGCATACATTAATCTTTATACATTTTTATGATAAGATTATGAAAATTATAAATTTTATTAAAAAAAATGAAATTCTAATCTCTAGCTCCTAAGAATTGATTCAAGTGATCAGCAATCAGATAAGATCTAAAACCACAAGAGTAGTTAACTTCCTCTTATTTACAAAAAGGACAAAAAAATCATTTTCCCAAATTAACAACTATCACCTTCTTATATTTATTGAGCTATAATAAACAAAATGAATTTTGATAAGAGAAAAAAAATTTCATAAATATCGATTCATTCAATACAGATATAATAAACTTGATAACTTATCTTTTTTTTTCTTTTTTTTTTTT
>NC_029790.2:116222915-116225732 GCF_000816755.2 Arachis ipaensis | reverse complement strand
TTCAGAATGTGATAATAATAATTTATTAGAGTTGCTGTAAAGTAATGAGCAAAGCCTATGTGTCCTTTTTTTTTTTTAATTCCTTTGTCTCGTTAAAATATACTCTCTCGTTTTAGTTATTCTTCTCGGAACTTCTTTTTCTCATTATTCAAAAGATGTTAACAAGAAGCTAAGCTTTATTGTTTGTCCCTTTCTTTTGATCTTCATCTTCTTCAATAATAATCACTACTCCTTTTATCTTTATTAACAAGTCTTAGATCTACTTTTCTATATTATTTAATTTATTATTATAATATTATAGCTTCAACCTCATCCTCTAAGGTACTATTAAGAGGTTCATCAAAAACTGAAGAAGCTAATATAGGTATCATCAAATCAAAGAGAAGAAGGTAAGTGAGGAAGCTAATAAGGTGGATCGAAGGCATGGGAAGAGGCCTCTTCCTTCTGATTCTACATCAGAAGAGAAAAGAAGAGAAGAAGAAGATGATTGTTTTCCCAACAACTTTCCTCTTCAGCCACCTTCACAATCTGAAATCCAAAAACAAGAAGAGGAAGAACCTTCACCAAATCTTCAAATAGTTCAGCTCCAAGACCAAGGTAATTATAAAAATCTAACACCTTCGTTTATATTAATTTTTTAAATCACTTCATTTTCCTATATAATAAATAATAATAATGTTATATAAATATATATAGAGATATATATACACATACAGTTATCTAAATTATTATTTCCACTCAGATCAGAGTTTTTTGTTTACATAAAATATAGTCTTTATTATTATTTTTTTTATATGAGGAGATCCTCACTGAAGATCTGCTTATATTTCTACTTGTGTTTTCAAAGTAAACTATATACAAAGGTTTTGGTTTCTTTTTAACTACCAATAACGTGCTGGGTGCAATTATTGTGACGATTCTCTCTTATCAGAAAGAAAATGAGTGGAAATTAAATTTATTTATTTAATTTTTTTTAGTTTTTAAACTTTTTGGTTTGGAAAAAAAAAATCAAAGCTTATTGTTGTAGTTGCGTATATGGAAATATATGCTTTTAATGAGATGACATTTTCTTTATCCATGACTTCAATATTATCCATGTGTTCGTTTGTTTGTTTTCAAGTTCAACAATCTCAGGCTTTATTTTGTGTCTATCTTATTACGATGACGTTGACTGTTGAGACCATGAGAGAATTAGCTAGTTTGGTATTATTTTCAGTGTAGTAGTGACTAGTGAGTGCAATATTTGTCCCAATTAATTGAAAAAGTATAGGTAACCAACAAAATTTTTGAACAATGCGTAAACAATGTGAATTAATAGGGTTAAAAGAATAAATTTAATTAGTAGCATTAAATTAGGATGTAGTGTATTTTCATTTGATTGGTGGTTGTTCATGTTGTTCAAAATTTTCATTGTTCCCCTAGCACTCCCCCAATTAATTTTCTCTTTTTTTTGTTCTCACTTATTTAGCTTACTTTGATTTCGATTGTGATATCTATATGTGAATGACACAGATTGGTCAATAATGGAAACAAATGTGACTACTTCTATAAAAACATATTCATGTCAAAATTATAGACTTGATGTATTCTATGAAATCATGTAACGATATGCAAAGAGAAACTATTTTCGAACAGTAATTTTTAATATTTTTTATTATTATTTGACCGAAATAAATTTTAATAAATTAATTTTATTAATATATATATATATATATATATATAAATTTTGATAAATATAAATATAAATTATGTATTTTTTGTATATAAAATTTTTGTAAATACAAATATAAATTATTAATTACTAAATATTAACAGAAAATAATAATATTTATTGATCATATAACCTTTTTTGTTTACAAATACCGTATTTAAGCTGAAGATATATTGATAAAAATAAGCAGAATATTGGGGTGACTGATAAAAGTGTATGAATTTGAAGGCAAGAAGGATGTGAGGAAACGACATTATAGAGGAGTAAGGCAGAGACCATGGGGAAAATGGGCAGCCGAAATCAGAGACCCTAAAAAGGCGGCAAGAGTTTGGTTAGGAACCTTTGACACTGCAGAAGCCGCAGCAGCAGCGTACGATTCTGCTGCCTTAAAATTCAAAGGTAACAAAGCCAAACTCAATTTTCCTGAGCGCGTTGCTGCTTCCAATTCGGCTTCAACAACTTATCATCACTCTTCACAACCACCACCTACTATGGTGTATCGACCTTCTTCACAACCTTATACTCCATTAATGCCGCCGCCGCCGCCGTCCTCCTCCGCATCGGAGGAAGGAGGATTTCCAAACCTAATGCAATATGCGCAGTTGCTTTGGAGTAGAGACGATGATGATCTACAACGTGCAGCTTCAGGGCTTTATCATCAGAATAATAATAATAATAATAATTACAGTAACAATTTTTCTTCATATGGTTCTGTAATGAATTCATCATCAGGGTTGTCTTCTTCTTCTTCTACTACTTCAGATTCTGCGGTTGTGATGACTGGTCAACCCCATAGCATGATGGGTGCACCACCACGACCACCCAAGGGAGATTATGATTATTATTTTGGTCAAGGGACTGGTTTTGATGGCAGGAATTGATGGTAATCATGATGATGATCATGATCACATGAATCCTGAGGTGATGATATATGTATGTAATTTTTTTTTTCTGTTCATCTGACCAACACAGATTCTTGAATGCTCTTAGAGCAAGACAAAAGTTTTTCTTTTTTTTTTGTTGTTATTCTATAATAATTTTTAAGAAATAAATTCAGTTTATTCTTTCATTTGACGAGGTTAAACATCATTTTTAGAAATAACTAT
>NC_029790.2:116206950-116222870 GCF_000816755.2 Arachis ipaensis | reverse complement strand
CAACAATAATTAATTATTATATTTTAATTACAATTAGCATTGATATGTATAAGGAGACACATCCACAAAGATACTTCTATTAGATACAATTATAAAAAATACATTTTTATTAGACACATTTATAAAAATTCTTTTATTAAACACAATTATAAATAAGAATTGACAGAAGTTAGTAGAATTCTTATTGATTACGTAACGGAATTATTAGGAGGTCAGCAACTTTTGTGATTTGTAACCATCAAATAGTTATTAATGATGTTTTTAATGGTGCGAGATTTTATCCAATAATATGATATTACTTAATTTTCTTTTATTAGTCACATACTCACTAGAATTTAACAAAGTTGCTGACCTAAAAGTATTTATATCTAACTAATCTTTATGCATAAAATCTTTTCGGGTTTAAATAGGTGAATGATGCATAAGCTTATATTTAATTATGAAGAAGTTCTCCTGAATCTTTCGATAATAGAAAAAAACATTCAGAAGTTACTTTATTTAGCATTTATTAATTATTGTAATATTTAATTAATGTTAAATAAGATAAATTATAATTATTTTTTTTTATCGGAGATATGGAGACTCGAATCCGCAATTTCTTAATTGAGTATGGGAAGACTATGTCATTTGAGCTATTACTTTTGGCAAATTATGACTATTTTTTGCTGATTTTCTTTGATTACCAAACATTTCCAATTTTAATATTATATGATAAAATTATCTCTTAAGAACTTAGGGTAAACAATTTTATAACAACATGCAGCTAATTTTATTTTACTAGATAAATTGAGATGCCTCTCATATTTATGATTTAACATAATACAAATATTTATAAGATATTAGACCATGATTGATATAAAATAAAAATGTTTAATATATCCAAGCCTTTAAAATAAAAATAAATAAATTGATGAGTAGAGATCTTTTCTACTCTTTTGGATTTTTATTGGATCAGTATACAATTCAATTTCAGATAATAGAGCTAAATTTTAAATAATTCAAATTGAAAAATGAAACTAGATAAGGAAAAATGAGAATTTAGAAATAAAAAATTAGGATTAGATTTATTTATTTATTTGAATGTGTGGATTAAATACGCTGATATAAAATTCAATATCCTATCCTACTTGCATATGAATCCGATTATATAAGATTCTATAGAATTACAAATTAAATTGGATAATATTTACAAAATTTATATCAGATAAAAATTGTAGATATATATGGATCGAATCCGATTTGATCAACCTATTGCATTTTTAAATTTGTGCATTTTGGCCAAAATAAAATCACATTTTTTTTCAAAAAAACAAAAATGCTGCGTCAAATTTGCCATACTTAGGTAATAAATTATACACCGATTCAAAAATCCAAACCCTCCCAGTAAAACATACTATCCATACATTTCTAACATAGTTTTAAGTATTATCCAACAATTACCTCTGTGTTACATTTATCAAAATATACAAGTCATGAGACTCACCACCCAAACACCCATTTCAAACAACTTACCGAACATAATTAATAAGAATAAATTACTATTTGTACCCATAAAAGATACAGATGCTGACAAATGTATTTATATAAGCTAAGTAACCATGAAAGATAGCTTCCGTATGCCAAGAGTACCCGGACGTTGGTTACACAATTGGTCCGTTAGGATATTTTTAGCACACGAAAATTATCTTTCGTAAGTACAATTGTCGTTTTATTCTTATATAAATACATTTGTCAGCGTTTGTATCTTTCATAAATACAAATGATAATTTATTCTAATTAATAAACATAAACCAAGATTGATTAATATAAAACCTTAATTACCTTAAGTCCTTGCTTTTTTCTTTTGTTTTAACTTCTTTTTTCTATCCTTGCTTTCCTAGCTAGGCACCGATACGTCAATTCTCGTCCTAAATCACCAACTAAAATTATTAATCATGCGTGTATATATATAATTTAAATGTAAATAAAATGAAGCAAACATTTTAGAGTAATTAAGTTTTAAAGTGGTCTTTAAAATTATATTTAAGGTTTAAAATAGTCCCTGGCATTAATAATTATCTATTTTTGTCTCTGAAATTGCACTATGGGATCCAAAATAGTTCTTCAGGCACATTTCATCTGGGATGTACATGGATTAGATGAAACCTATTTGTTAGACCCTAACCCGAGTCTAAACCTGATGAAACCTAAATACCTTTGAGCTACAATTATACCGAATGAAAACCGGATTGTTAACAAGAACTAATCATTCTCCAAAATTAAAGCATAACCACAATCAATACTAATATTGTCTAATAGCACCAAATATTTAAGTCAATACAAATAATACAAAATATTATGCATTAGTCTAAAGTCTTATACTTCCTAAACACAAAACATTAATTTATAGTCTTCTTGATTTCTTTCCTATACGAACAACACTACAAGAATATGGCCGATTAGCTACCACAAAAAGAGTTGTAAAATCATCGCTAATCTGACGCAAAATATAATTTGGGACGGATTAGCTACCGCGTAGCAACTAATGCTTTCCTCGCTAATTACAAGTCGCAGATCAGTGAGGCAAACAGAACAGTCGCTAATTCTTCGAAAAGTTTTTTAGCTACCGAATAGATAATCGCAAATCCATCACTAAAGTAAAAGCTAATTCCATAGAAGAAATAGACTAAACGATAGTCGCTAATTAGCAACAAACTCTACTGCAGCAGACTCATCGCTAAATGCAGGCTAACTTTGTAGACAAAATGGAATGCTTAGTTGACGCTAATTAGCGAGAAATTTTTTCGAACCTAACTCGTCGCAAGTTATCCGCTAATATAATCGCAAATCTGTCACATTTTGTAGCAAATCTATAGCTAATATTTGAATATTCTTAATCAAATTTGTAAGAATTTTGTCGCTAAACAATAGCTATTTTAAACGAGAAAGTAGAGTTATGATGTAGTCGCTAACTTGCTAGGAAATAATATGTAATCAATTAGTTGTAATACTATCACAAAATATCATCGCAATTTCCTTTTAAACTAGTAACAAATCGATAGATATCTCATAAATGTTTTAGTCGCAATAGAGTCTTTAATTTGTCACCATCATCAACAGCAAGTATGTCGCTATACTAAAATAAACCTCATTATTTTTTTTATTTTAGTCATTAAACTAAAAAATATCACATACAGAATAAATTAGTTCATCAAAATTATATACGTTTAAAAAAGTTTGAACCATGTTTCAAGAAAGTAAGTATTGAAGCTTAACCTGATAATAACCAAGCATTTGGGCTTGATCAAATGCCTACTCTATCTTTTCAATAGCTCGAAATAAGATGACTTAATTAGTAAACTATGCAAGAAAAAGTGAAAAATATACATCTCGGTTCCTTATTTCACATTGAAAATTAAAAAAAAATGAAAAATGCAAATAGCAACTTCTAGATTCTCATTGTTTGCATCCTTATTTTCTTCATTAAACTTATATAGCAGCAGGAGTTTTGGCGGCATCAATAACAGGAGCATTAAGATTTTCAGTTTTAATTTTTATCATTTTATTCTCTTCGGTAATTTGTAGAGGAATACAATTATCTCCTCTTTCCATTGTTTGTTATCTAAACAAACAAAATAAAAAACATATTCAGCAATAATCAGTAATGCTTCAGAAGTTCGGCAATAACCAGAACAAAACACTGAAACAAGAAGAACAATAAATACCTAATCAGAAGTTCTAATAATCAACAGTCAGAACAATAATTAAAATTTTGATTAGAAGAATAAACACCTAATTAGAAAAATAATCAAATGCTGAAATAGGAAGAATAATAAACACCTAATCAAAAGTTCCAATAATCAAAATTCAGAATAATAATCAAAATTCTTATTAGAATAATAAACACCTAATCAGAACAATAATCAAATACTGAAACATAATGAACAATAAACACCAAATCAGAATAATAATCAAAACCCCTAATATTCAAAAATTCCAATAATCAAAATCCCAAATATTCAGAAGTTTCAATAATGAAAATCCTTAATCAGAACAATATTTATTTACCTGAGCTTGAACAGAGGTCAAGGAAGAGAAGAAGAAGAAGACCAGCGATAGAGAAGAAGAGGACGACCAGAGATAGCACCGTTGTGACCGTCTGACCGAGAGGGAAAAAGCAGTCGTCGTTGAGGGTCAGAGAAGCGCTGTCGCACTTCGTATTCGTCGTCGCTAAGGGTCGTCGACTCGTCATCACCAAGAGGCGAGAATCAGTGCAGCACCATCGTGACTCTGAGGCTGGTGAGTGATGACGGGTGTCATGAGGGTGGCTGGTGAGAGACATAGAGAGGGCTGAGAGGGAAAGGGTGACAGCGGTTGGTGAAAGGTAGGGAGAAGGCTGAGAGAGGAAAGTGGCGGCGCCATTCGTGAGCCGTGGGGGGACTGAGGGTGTGTGGCTACATCTTCTGGTGCTGAGAGAAGAGGGTCGTATGCCCCTTGTCCGTTGCAAAATGAAAACTAAGGGTGCCCTAGAATGTTTAGCCATGGTAGTGTGAATCACCGGGCCGGGTCCAGGTGACCCAAGCTATGGTCCGGTCTTGGTTTAGTTTTCTTGCCAAGTTTCATTTCTTTTCCCCGGGTCAGCCCCGGGCCACTTTAGGTCCGGGCCAACGTGGCCCAAATTGCTTCGGATCGGTCAGGACCATGTACATCCCTAATTCCATCCATCTGATGCAACCGAAAAGCTTATTTGGACTCCTCTATAACAAGTTGGCAAGTCCTAAACGATGTAGTATTGGATTTGACCCCTAAGTTATGCCAAACGACATCATTTTCTTCAAAATTTACAATGACCCTTCTCTGAAACGCTAATCAAATATTTTCTCTCCCTCCCACAACAGAATCAAACTCCTTTCTTCTTCTCGTTCTTCCATGGCACTGTGCTAAGTTCCATCACTACAACGACTCCCTTCGAGAATGACTAGTCTCCACGGTGAGCTGCGTTGTCGTCAACATTGACAGGGTCTATCAGAGAAGGAATTCCATAATAGAGGTAAGCAAAAACGAAGAGAAGAATCCATAGGAAATACTCTGGTTTTGGGTTAAGGTTGTTTTTGTATTTTTTTTGGTAGTTAAATAAGATTGTTTATGGTTTTTTCTGTAGATTTTCATGTTGCTGTTCTGCAGTTTGTAGTAGGGTTTGATGAGAACTCGTTTTCTTGTTGGCTAGGGTAAAGTTGATTGTTTGATTAAAGGTTGTTTGTTATTCCTAATTGATGTTCAAGATTGTTATAGTTTGAGTTTGACGTGTTAGTGGTAATGTGGTCTAGGATTGAGTACATTTACTATTGAAAGGAGGGGTTTATATTTTGCTTGTGGTTTTAATAATGTTCTTGATGATGCTGAGCCTGATCATGAATTTTTGTTCAATTTGTAGATGGATAGTTTTCTCATTATCATCATATATCACCATGGAGGGTCATTTAACACGGAGCTAGCTAGAAGTGTGTCTTACGGTGCGGGACATTTTTGAGTTGTTTAGACTTGATGTAGACACATTGGATGTCTTCTTAGTTTGAGACTACCAAAAGCACATTGGGTATGACAATGTGACTAAATGTTGGGGGTTGGTTTCTGATAGGCCTATGAAGAGTGGTCTTAAGTTATCACATATGATAAAGAGCTCATGGAGATGTGTTTTCATGCTCAAAGGAACAAAAGAGTTATCCATGTATACTATGAGCATGGATTCTCTGAACCTGTTTTAATGAAGAAGAAGAAGAACCAGTGTCTAAAAAAAGGAGTTGATGATCTTAGAACCAATTTCCAACTCAAACCTGAATAGCACCACCCCAAAATCAATTTCTACAACAAGCCAAGTCCAGAACCAATCCACACAATTAGCTCCACACCAAGTGGGCCCAGAAGTGGATTTTCACACCTTTAGCTTAGTTTATCTTATTTTTGTAATTTTTAATTATTAGTAATATCTTTTAGGTCGAGTGTTTACTATAAATAAGGGACTTCCTTCCTCCTGAGGATTATGCCTCCCAGGAGGGGAGAAGCACAGACACATTACACCTTCTTAAAGCATGAGCAACTAAACCTCCTAAGTTAAGGATAGCAGCTCTGCTCATTCCTATGGATTAATATAATTACTTCTTCTGCTTTAATACATGTTTGATTCCATTCTATGATGTATTTTTGTTCTTTATCTTTATGAATCTGGGGTGAAACAAGAGTATGACCCCTTATTCTACATGAGCTTTTGCGAAGCGTTAGCCAGATAGTATTGAGTTACAGCTTGAGAGTACATCACAGGTTCCAAGAGAGTACCTGGGCTAATTGGGATACGTGACATAAAATCCCATTAGTCATGGGTAATTGAGGTCTCTGTGGCGTTAAGGCTAGAATACAGAGCATCATTCTTCGATCCGGAAGATTTGACCTTGTCTGTGGCGTTTTGAATTAGATCACTAGAGACTGAATTGCGTAAGCTTCACCCTCATTCAGATTGGATGACCATTAGCACCGGTGTGTGATCTGGATCAGAGGAGATTAATAACCACTAGCTCTGGCTTTAATCACTTACAGCCTTGCCATTGAATGGATCATATATTGTTAAAGTAGTCAGTAAGAAGTATTAATCCAGAAGAACTGGCATCTCCAAGGCCTTAACTAATTTCTTATTATTGTTCTACATTAATTCAATATTGCTTTCTTTATTGTTTTGTTTATGTGCCTACAACAACAATTATCTTTTTTATTCGCTTGACTAAGATCTGCAAGATAACCACAGCTTTCTCTATCCAACAATCCTCGTGGGATCGACCCTCACTCACCTGAGGTATTACTTAGACAACCCGGTGCACTTGCCGGTTCAGTTGTGCGAGTTTTAATTTCGCGCACCAAGTTTTGGGTGCCGTTATCGGGGATTGTTCGAGATTGACAACTATCAGTTGTCTTGTTACTTAGATGAGGTACTTTTAATTAACTTTCTTTTAATTGTGTTTTCTTCTTGATATTCAAAAAAATTGTTCTTGTTGCTTTCTTGAAACTTTTATTTCCATCTTGATTATCTTTTCTTGTTTTTTTCTTAGTGTTTGAACTATTCTTGCTATTTTTTGTTGTTTGATTTTAAAATTTTTAAAGTTTGATATCTTTTAGTGTTTTTTCTTTAAATTTTCAAAAATTAATACTATTTATCTTTCCCTTTTTAAATTTCAAATTTTCTTGATATCTTATTTTAATTTTCAAATTTCGTGTCTTGTTGGTTTTTCTTCTTTTTGAATTCCAAAATTTTTTAAAAAATCCTTTCTTTTAAATTTCGAAATTTTTAACTTAAATTCTTGAATCTTTATCTTATCTTTATAAAAATTCAAATTTTAAAATTGGTGTTTCTTGTTAGTGATTTTTAAATTTTCAAATCATATCTTATCTTTCTTGATTCTTGATCTCTATCTTGTTTATCTTTTGATTTTCAATTCTCACTTTAGTTATCTTATTTTTAATTCCAAAATTTTAAGTTTTCTATTTTCTCTTTATTTCCTTTTAAAATTTTAAAGTTTGGTGTCTGTTAGTAACCTTTTTACTTAAATTTAATTTTCTTGCTTATCTTTTCTTCTTTGATCTTTATCTTATCTTTTTCTTTGGTTTTAAATTTTGTTATCTTATATTTCTTTTAAATTCAAATTTTAAAAGTTTAGTATTTTGTTAGTTATTCTCTTTTTCAATTTTGAATTTTAAAATCTTTAAATTTTTAAAATCTTATCTTATATTGTTTCTCTCTCTCTTGACTTTTTCAAATTTTGAATTTCAAAATCTTTCTTTGACTTTCTCTTTTTAATTTCAAAATCTTCAAAATCAAATCTTCTATCTTAAATTTCTAAAATCTTGTCTTATCTTGTTTGACTTGTTCTTCCTAAATTTAAATTTTAAAATCTTTGATTGACTCTTTCTTTTTAATTTTTAAAAATTTTCAAAATCAAATCTTTTATTTTATTTTCAAATCTTGTTAGTTAATTATTTGTCTTATCTTGTTTTAATTTCAATAGTTTGGTGTTATCTTTTACTTTCTTTTTGAATTTCAAAAATTTTTAAACCTCTTTCTTTCTAATTATTTTTTAAATTTTCGAATTTTCTAAGTTATTTTTATTTTATTTTATTTATTTTTGAATTTTTTATTTTATTTATTTTTCTATTTCATTTAATTATTTTCGAAAAAAAATTTGAATTCTTATTTCTTTTGGATATTTCACTAGAAGTTTTCTATACCTTGACATAGAGACTCCCACTTTTCTTTGTCTCTTGTTTGTACAGGAACACTAAAATCACTATGGATCCGAATGGGGGTGCACAATCCAGAAGAACTTTGGAAACCTATACAGCTCCCACTCTTGACTTCTATGGAAGGAACAGTAGTGTACCTCCCATTAGAATAGACAACTTTGAGCTCAACCCACAATTAGTCATTCTAGCGCAACAAAATTGCCAATTTCATGGACTCCCACAAGAAGATCCCATCAAGTTCATATCTGATTTCCTGCAGATTTGTGATACTTTTGGAGTGGATCCTGACGTCTATAGGCTGATGCTCTTTCCGTTCGCTCTGAGAGATCAAGCAAAGGACTGGTTGGAAGCTCAACCTAGAGAGAGCTTAAACACATGGGGTAAAATTGCAAATAAGTTTCTGACTATGTACTTTCCACCAAGGAGGTTAACCGAGTTTAGGCTAGCTATTCAGAACTATAAGCAAGGGGAGAGCGAATCCCTCTATAATGCTTGGAGGAGGTACAAACTAATGCTCAGAAGATGCCCCATCGAGATGTTCACACATTGGGCCAAGATGGACATCTTCTATGAAGGTCTCCCTGAGATGGCCAAGAGGTCATTGGATCACTCTGTAGGTGGTTCTCTACACATGAAAAAGACACCCAGAGAGGCAGATGAGCTCATTGAGATGGTTGCCTATAGCCAGTACTTATACTCATCTGAGAGGACTCCGGTAAGCAAGGGAGCTCAGAAAGTAGAGACTGCAGAGACAGAGAGTGCTAGGAAAAAAGTAAAATGCCCTAGAGAGGGTAGTATGGAAGTTGACCCCTTTCCAGTTACTTTGGACACTCATCCTGTATTACCCAAGGCCCCAGAATACAGAGCCAAACTACCATACCCTCAAAAACTTCAGAGACTTCTTGACACTCTTCCCAGTTACACAGAGGTGAATCCAGGAGAAGAGTGTAAGACCCTCATCATGACCAAGGAGACTGAGCCTAAGGTGGCACACACTGTTGAGGGACTAAATGAAGAAAAGGCTCAAGAAGAGGCTGGAAGCACACTGTTACATGCCCCCCTTGTGGAAAGAGGGCCTGAAGTGCCACTCCCCCAAAAGCCCCAAATGGAGACCAAGGACGTGAACCACTCACAATCCTTGGAAAGCTCTAAGAATTTGTAAATCAATATTACTTTTGATGAGGATTTGAAGCAAAGGCCTCTCTGCTACAGCACTCGTGAAGAGCTTGCCCACTGAAAAAGAAGCAGAGAAAAGCATAGAAGGTGAGTTTATTGAACCACCAATTCAAGAAGTTCTTGATAATGGGTACACTCCAACCATCACACAACAACCAAGTCATGAATTCATGGTGGTGAAGATAATCAAAGAAAGCCCTGAAAAGGAGATTGTGACCAAGGAACCAGAGATGATATCCATGAAAAAGAAAAGATCTGTAAGAAACAATCAAACAATACAACCCCTACCTTAACAAGCAAGGAGAAGCAAGCTGATAACAATAAAAAAAAGCTTGTTAGGAGAAATTCAAATATGAGGGCACTAATCTTCTCCTCTTCTCCTATGGAGTCATTTATTTTAACAAACTGGAAGAAGAGGAAGAAAATTCAACAATCAAGTATCAAGTTGATGACATTAAAGAAGCGCTTGTTGGGAGGCAACCCAACTATAAGTATCCCTTAGTTTAATTATGTTTTGATTTCAGTTTTCTTTTGAATTTCTTTTAGTAAATCTTTCTTCGTCCTTGATTTTCATAGTTTTCCTAGCTTTGATAATGTTTGTGATCATGCACAGTTTTTAGAACAAGGATAGATGAACCCAGAATGGAGAACAGAACACCCTGGAGGGTGCCCCTTACTGGCGTTCAACGCCAGAAGGGAGAAGAAAGCTTGGGCATTCAACGCCCATAAGGGAAGCAGTTCTGGCATTCAACGCCAAGAGGGGACCAAGTTTTCTTTACTTGGGGACAAGCAAACTTTTTAAGTTTGGTGTTGAAGAGTGAGCTCTAGGTGTATAGTATCATCAATAGCACCAAAGGAAGATAAATCATCTTCATAGAAGAGCACAGCTTGAGCAACCATCAGCACTAAGGTGGTTGATTTTCATTCCCCCTTCCTTTCTATTTTTCAGTATTCTATTCTATTTTCTGTTTTCTATTCTAGCTCTTGCATAATCACTATTAGGATTTTCTTTGCTTTCTAGTCTAGTAGTTCAATTTTGAAAATTTTCTGGGTAGAAGATTTCTCATACATTACTCACTAAAGCTCAAAAAGAAAATTTTTGAAAAAGAAGTAATAAAATACATAAGATTTTGAGTTATATCATGAGTTATTTCAATTACTTTGATGTGGTGGCCTTGCCTTTACTTTCTGAATGTATGAATTAACTGTGCATATTTGACATTGAAGTTAAGCATGTTGACTCTTGAAAGAATAGTGAATTTAGAAAAATATTATTGGTTATCTGAAAAATAAAAAATATTGATTCTTGAAGTAAGAAAAAGTAAAAAAAAAAAGAATTAAATTAAAAAGAGAAAGCTCAAAAGAAAAAAGACAAAAACAAGGATCTAAGGCTTTGAGTATAAATGGTTAGGAGGGTCAAAATTGGCCTAAAAAGCTCAAATGAGTTGTTATCCCTAACTAAATGCTTGTGGTGTGAAGGTGTCAAGTATAAAGCTTGAGACTGAGTAGTTAAAGTCGTGATCCAAAGCAATAAAAGAGTACGCTTAAGAACTCTGGGCACCACTATCTAGAAATTTAAGCAAAGCTAAATTCGAATCAAAAGGGTTCTCCCAATTAAGTTCCTGTGGCGTTTATGTATCCGGTGGTAATACTTGAAAACAAAACGCTTAGAGTCACGACTAGGTTCAAAGGGGCAAAGAACCAAAACAAAAAGAAGCTGTGTTCAAGAATCAAGAAAAGCTAAAAGAATAGAAACAATAATATCATCTGAATTCTAGTTCCAAGGGATGCCAATACTTCTGAGCTTCAAAGGAAAGTGAGATGCCAAAACTGTTCAGAAGTAAAGAGCTAATAGCACCATTCAATTATTTGGAACTGAGCTTCATGGAAAACTCTAAGACTTGTTGTATCTTTTTCTTCTTTTTAGTCCTACTTATTTTTGGTTGCTTGAGGACAAGCAACAGTTTAAGTTTGGTGTTCTGATGAGTGGATATTTTATACCCTTTTTGGCACTATTTTCTTAGTATTTTTTAGTTATAATTTACTAAGTTCTAGTAAGTTTTAGTAGGTTTTAGTGCAAAAATTACTTTTTGGATGATACTTGGAGTTTTTGTGTTTTTCTTACGATTTTAGGTAATTTTTGGGTGAATTTGGCAAGTTTTGGCAAAGTCTGATTCAGAGGCAAAGAAAGGATAGCAGATGCTGTCAAATCCTGACATCCATGCATTCAAATGAGCATTTCTAGAGCTACAGAGATCCAATTAATACGCTCTCAATGGCGTTAGAAAGCTAACTTTCAGAGCTTTTCAGAAATATATAATAGTTTATACTTTTCTTTGGAAAGGACAGCCCAAAATGGGCGTTGAACGTCCAACTTATCCCCTTTCTGGCGTTCAACGCCCAAACAGGACCAACCTCCCACGTTGAACGCCTAAACTGGCGTTCAACGCCACCAAGGGAGCAAGGAAGCAGCGTGGACACTCCCTAGTGGGTGTTCAATGCCCACTGAACCAAGTTGGATGCCAAGCTCAGCCCAAACACTCACCAAGTGGGCCCAGAAGTGGATTTTCGCACCTTTAGCTTAGTTTATCTGATTTTTGTAATTTTTAATTATTAGTAATATCTTTTAGGTCGAGTATTAACTATAAATAAGGGATTTCCTTCTTCTTGAGGATTATGCCCCCTAAGAGGGGAGAAGCACAGACACATTACATTACACCTTATTAAAGCATGTGCACTAAACCTCCTAAGTTAAGGATAGGAGCTCTGCTCATTCCTATGGATTAATGTCATTACTTGTTCTGCTTTAATACATGTTTGATTCCATTCTATGATGTATTTTCGTTCTTCATCTTTATGAATCTGGGGTGGAACGAGAGTATGACCCCTTATTCTATATGAGCTCTTGCGAAGCCTTAGCCGGATAGTATTGAGCTATAGTTTGAGAGTAAATCACAGGTTCCAAGAGAGTACCTGGGCTAGCTAATTAGGATACATGACATGAAATCTCGTTAGTCATGGGTCATTGAGGTCTCTGTGGCGTTAAGGCTAGAATACAGAGCATCATTCTCCGATCCAGAAGATCTGACCTTGTCTGTGGCGTTTTGAGTAGGATCACCAGAGACTGAATTGCGTAAGCTTCACCCTCTTTCAGATTGGATGACCATTAGCACCGGTGTGTAATCTGGATCAGAGGATATTAATGACCACTAGCCCCGGATTTAATCACTTACAGCCTTGCCATTGAATGAATCAGTCATTGTTAAAGTATTCAGTAAGAAGTATTAATCTAGAAGAACAAGCATCTCCAAGCCCTTAACTAATTTCTTATTATTGTTCTACGTTAATTCAATATTGCTTTCTTTATTATTTTGTTTATGCGCCTACAACAACAACAATTATGTTTTTTATTCGCCTGACTAAGATCTGCAACATAACCACAGCTTGCTCAATCCAACAATCCTCATGGGATCGACCCTCACTCACCTGAGGTATTACTTGGACGACCCGGTGCACTTGCCGGTTCAATTGTGCAAGTTCTAATTTCGCACAACAACAGTCTCAGATTGAAATCCAACTTGAACTTAGTCAACCTATCTTGTCAGAAATAGATGACTCTCAATAGGTTCAAAATATTAAATGATATTGATTTTATTAAATAAATATTCTTATCAATTTTACTAATCATTTTACATATTTCTATTCATAGGTTTCATCCACTCCTGTTAGGCCAACAAAACTCCCTCCCAAAAGAACGTTGTCCAAAGCCACAAAATTAACTTTAAAAAGCACTATATATACAACCACCCAACCAACCAGCAATCCATTAGCAAGCACCCCACCTGCAAGGAATAGTCCACTTAATCCTATACAAGGTGCAACATAGGGGACTACTTCAAAACTTGCAAACTTCTTGAAGTTTGTACCCACTCCTGGATTCAAGCCACCCAGAATAAAAAAAATGATGACTTAAATTATTATGTATATAGAACAATTAGTGTCTTTGTCCATCTATTTTGTTTGAATTATTTGATTTCAATGCTTTCTTAATTAGGATCTTATGGCGTTACAAGGCCTTAATTATGGTAGCTTTGACATTATAGATGAACAATATTTCTTGGTGAACAATATTTTGGCTGTATTTTTTTATATTATGGAGATAAATTATAATATAGATGAATGGATTAGTATTTATATTGTTTCTCTAGTTCCAAAATATGCAAGCACAGTAATATCAAACACTTTAATTTGCATTTCTTTCAAATAGAAAAAAGGTACGAATACAGGAACAACATATGCATATAACATGTCATTTGTTTTTCGCAAGATACAACTGGCTAAATTGTCTATTTAACTTTAAGAAAAGAACAACTACTATAATCAGCAGCATACATACAAACACTAAAGTCTCACCCATTTTTAGAACCTTAATTTCAGACTCCAAACTTCCAAGTTTCTAAACAATCTTAATCTTTCAGTCTTCATTGTCAATTGAAGGACTTGTTCTACCATTAGATGTTATCACATTTTCTTCCTGAATTTTATCTGCCCATAGAAATAGCTCACACCACCTCTTACCTACAGTCTATACCCAAATTCAAAAAGATTGAAAGTGAATAAACCATGTTTATACCCAAAAAGACAGCAAATAAGAACAACCACTTACATTGTAGTTTGAACAACCGAAAAAGGGCCTCTTTGGGTTAGGATTTGTCCTTGACCATCGCAGCATTGGTCTTGACTCGCACCCACACCAATATGGTAAACACGAATCTCTATTTCTAGTCATTCTCCTAGCAATGCTTCTTCTATTAGAGCGGGGGTTGTTCGAGCTCACAGCTGCGTCTAATCATAATTGTGTGGCTTTGAAGATGGAGAAGAGAAGAGAATGTAACAGAAGAGAAGAGAAGAGAAGATAACAGAAGGAAGAGAAGAGAAGAAATGAGATATTGCAGAAAGTGATCTTTAAATTTAGGGATTAGGATTTTTAACTTTGATTTAGGGACCAAATTACACCAAAAAAATTTACTAATCCATATCAATTAACTGTTACCTGGCCAGTATGTCACGGAGGAGTTCAGATCAGTTTTCTGATTGCGCCAGATGAACAGAATGTGTCTAAAGAATGACTCTGAATCTCGGAGTGCAACTTCAGAGATGAAAATGGATAACTATTAATTTTAGAAATTATTTTAAATTTCAAATATAATTTTAAAGACCTCTTTAAAATTTAACTCAAATTTTCTAACTCAATTTTACATACTAATATACAGTTATCTAAATTACTTTAAATATCTCAAAATATTAAAAATCAGCCTAAGAATATTTTTTACTCTTTGAATACATTAAAATAGTAAAAAATAATTAAAAATTAAATTAAACTAGTGAAACTTTATATATAATTATATGATTCAAATTTATTTCTTTCAGTATTAGCTAGTCTAAAACCAATCATTTCACGGAACAGTTAGTTGAGCCTTATCCTCAAATCATAAATCATATTTAGTAAATTTTATGGTATCTTTTATCGTGGTGTTTAAATTGTTTAATTTACTTTTAAAAATAAATAATAAAATATTTAAAATAAAAATATAAAAATAGAAATAAAAAAATAGAACTCATTTTTTTATTTTTGAATTTTATATCTAAATTTTACCATAAAAAGCACCTAAACAATAAGTTAATATTTGATGATATATTTCAAAGTAAATCAATTATTCATTATTATGCTTGTTGATTTTTCTTGATTTATTTATTTTTCTGGTCAAACTGGTGCATGGCAGTGGCTAATTCATGTCATTGTCAAAGAACTGATAATAATAAATAATTTCGGGGAGCTTAACTGACAGATTAGGACGATATGATGTGGGGACAACAATGGATTCTTGAAGACAATAAAACACATGAATGCGTTTGGACAAAATAAGATACACGTGAATAATCTCGAAGCCATTAACACGCCTGCTTCCTCCGATCCATCAAATAATTGGACCTTTCAAGTTCATGAACTAATTTATATTCAACAATATATTTTGCTAGTTGTCCTCAAAAAATGTTCTTTTTAAATTTAAATTAATTAAATTTCATCGTAATATTTAAGAGTTAAGTACGATTTTGATCTCTAACATAGAAGTCGAAAATTTATTTTGTCTTTGACCTTTTTTTCGCTATAAAATTGTCCCAAAAGTTTCAGTTTATTTTAAAATCGTTATTTTTATCTATGTTCTTTTTAATTAATTAAATTTCATCGTAATATTTAAGAGTTAAGTACGATTTTGATCTCTAACATAGAAGTCGAAAATTTATTTTGTCTTTGACCTTTTTTTCGCTATAAAATTGTCCCAAAAGTTTCAGTTTATTTTATATTTTAAAATTTTACTAAATTTTTTATTTTTATTATCAATTTATCCTTTTCTAAAAAAATTATAAAATAAAATAAATAAAAAAAGAAAGAAGGAGAAGAGCAGAAAAGTGGGGAG
>NC_029790.2:116205141-116205769 GCF_000816755.2 Arachis ipaensis | reverse complement strand
GAGAGGGGGGAGGGGGAAGAAAGAGAGTCGCGCCGGAGGGGGGTGTGGAAAAGGTGGCCGTCGCGCTGCCGCCTGTGATGGAGAGTGGGGAATCTCCATGCCGCCACCGCTACCGCTTCTTCCTTGCCGTTTTCATTGCAATTCGCAGTGTCGCCACCACTACCGCAACCCTTTCCACTGCACGTGATCCGCCACCACCACCGCATCTCTCCTCTCCTCTCGATTTGCAGTTCACTGCCGCAACCCCTCCTCTCCCACCACCGCCGCAGCCCCTCTCCTCTCTGCTTCTGATTTTGCTTTTGTTGTTGCTTTGATTTCATTATTCATTCTTGTCGTTGGTGTTGTTCTTCTAATTGTTGTTGTTTCATTGTTATTGTTGTTTTACTGCTTCTGCTTTCTGCTTCTGCATGCTGCTTCTGCATTCTGCTTCTGTTTCTGCATTTTGAGGAAGATGGGGAAAGGCATTTTCGTCCGAAGGACGATTTTTAAACAAACTGAAATTTTAGGGACCATTTTGTAGCGAAAAAAGGTCGAAGACGAAATAAATTTTCGGCATTTACGTTAGGGACCAAAATCGTATTTAACCCTAATATTTAATTAAGAATTTTTTTTTTGGGATAAATAATTA
>NC_029790.2:116203436-116205025 GCF_000816755.2 Arachis ipaensis | reverse complement strand
TTTACCATAATGTTCTACAACCAAAAAAAATATTAACAACAAAATCTCCAACTAAATACAGGCACTAACCATCACTAATCAGTAATCATCAGAAAATCAGCAACAAGCCAACAATATATCATCAAGCAACAACATCATCATCATTTTAAAAAATCAACAATTCAAAATAAGCAAACATTAACAAAATCAACTCAGCAACTCAGAATCAAACCCCGCAATTCACAATTAAACCCAACTCCAATTCAGAAATAAATAAAGGCACTAATCATCACTAATCAATAATCATCAGAAAATCCACAAGCAGCCAACAATATATCATCAAGCAACAACATCATCATCATTTCAGAAAATCAGCAATTTAGAATAAGCAAACATCAACAAAATCAGTATTATTAACTCAGCAACTCATATTAAACCCAAATAACTCATAATTAAACCCAACTCCAATTCAAAATCAAAGGCACCAATCATCACTGATCAATAACCATCAGAGAATCAACAAGAAGCCAACAACATATCAGTAACAATATCATCATCATTTCAGAAAATCATTCTAGAATCATAAATCAACCATCAACAAGATTATTCCAGTTTCATAAAATAAGTAAGAGACTATGTACTCATTCACAATTTTAGACATAATAAAAATTTTGATGCCAAATGTAATTATATTTGTCCTGCATCTGTCTGCTTTCGAGTGAAGTGATTTGCAAATATGAAGACTGGGTCCTGCATCAACACTCAGAGTGCTTACTGCTTACCGACGGCGAGGAGGAAGGGGAGTGACGGCGATGACAGAGGAGACGGCCACACCGGCGAACAGAGAGAGAGAGCGCTTGAACAGAGGAGACGGCGCGACGGCCACAGAGCTTCCACACGATGGCGAGGGAGCTTCCTACGACGGCGACACAGCTTCCTAGGACGGCGACGGAGCTTCCACGGTGCGACACCGACGAACAAAAGAGAGGAGATGCGGTGGCCGTGGGTTCCGCGGGGCTGTGGAGCTGCGGAGGTTGCGGTGGGTGCAGCGGCTGCGTGCTACGGGGTTGGGGGAGATGCGGTGGCTGTGGGTTCCGCTAGGGTTCTTTTCTGTTCTTCTTCCAATTGAGTTTTTGAGAGAGGAGAGGAGTCGATTTAGGGCTTTGTTTCATTTAGGCAATTAGGCTTTTTTTTTTTTAGAGCCAAAAAACCGTAAAAAAACTGGACGATTCTCCCGGTTCATCGGTTTACTGTCGGTTCGACTGGTTTTTTCCCAATTTTTTACCAGGCAATTTCTGACTTTATCCGAACCGGCTAGATGATCGGTTCCCGATTTTTTCGATTGAACTGGCCGATCCGGTTCGGTTTTCAGAACCATGGGGACACAAAAAATAGCCAATTCTTTCTAGCAAGCAAAGTAGCAAAACTGCATTCCCATCTTTTAAGGAGAATCGCACTTGGAGACATAGTTAAGATTTAGAAATCTTATCCATCTGTACCAACTGATTTCAATGGTTATGTTATATAAATTTAAATGAATATAGAAAAAACTTTTAAAATGAAAATGTTAATAAAATTTTAATAATATTTAAATAAATTTATAATTTTAT
>NC_029790.2:116201235-116203245 GCF_000816755.2 Arachis ipaensis | reverse complement strand
GGGGCTGGGGGAGATGCAGTGGCTGTGGGTTCCGCTAGGGTTATTTTCTGTTCTTCCAATTGAGTTTTTGAGAGAGGAGAGGAGTCGATTTAGGGCTTTGTTTCATTTAGGCAATTAGGCTTTTTTTTTTTTAGAGCCAAAAAACCGTAAAAAAACTGGACGATTCTCCCGGTTCATCGGTTTACTGTCGGTTCGACTGGTTTTTTCCCAATTTTTTACCAGGCAATTTCTGACTTTATCCGAACCGGCTAGATGATCGGTTCCCGATTTTTTCGATTGAACTGGCCGATCCGGTTCGGTTTTCAGAACCATGGGGACACAAAAAATAGCCAATTCTTTCTAGCAAGCAAAGTAGCAAAACTGCATTCCCATCTTTTAAGGAGAATCGCACTTGGAGACATAGTTAAGATTTAGAAATCTTATCCATCTGTACCAACTGATTTCAATGGTTATGTTATATAAATTTAAATGAATATAGAAAAAACTTTTAAAATGAAAATGTTAATAAAATTTTAATAATATTTAAATAAATTTATACTATACTTTTTTTCTTTTTAACTGGGTCCCTGCACTAATTTTTTTTTAATTAAGTCTCTCTTAATAGTAATTGGCTTAATTTTATAGAGACCCAACTAAAAAAAAGAATTGGTATAGGGACCTAAATAAAAGGGAAAAAAAAGTGTAAGGACCCAATTAAAAAAAAAATTGGTGCAAGGACTCAATTAAAAGGAAAAAAAGTATAGGGACCTAATTAAAAATTTCGCGAAATTATAGGGACCAACAGAGTAATTAAACCTAAATTTAATAGCTAGTTTCATATAATATTTTAGTACAGAGAGTTTTAGACAAATATAAATTTTATATAAATAAATTTCACATTAATTTAATATAAATATTTTTAACATGTAAAATCTCAGTATTCTGTTTGGTGCAAAATGAGAGACATGAATTGAAACAAGAATAAAACTCTAATTTAATTTGCACAAAGGGTAAAATTGGAATTAATTAATTGAAATGAAAGTATTTTAGGTATAAAATGTTATTAAAGTTTCAGTCTTCATCTCTAAAAATTCCAGTCCCCTGTGTCCCTACTTTTTGGAGGTACTGAAATACTGAAATTTTAGAGACAGAGACAGAAATTTTAGTACCAGTCTCTGAACTAACAAACACGATACTGAGTCTCAGTCTCTCAGTCTCTGTCTCAGTACTTCAAAACAAACGCTACCTTAGACTCTGCCTCTAATATAAAGGTTGATAATAACGACGTCATTGTAAAACTTTTTATATGTACATCAATTACATATTATTACATTTACATAAATAATCACTTTTTATATCTACTACATGAGTAAATTATCATTAAAAAAAACTGAATATAATTAAATAACTGAATAAAAAATATATAATAAGTTGTACTTAACAATTATAAATTTTCAAAATATAAATAATTGATCAATAATTGAACCTGGAGAATTCATCATCATGAAAGAGTGCTTCGTGACTTTATAGCTCCCTGATGCTGGGGCGGTCTTCCTTTCTTTCTTGTTTTGGTCCTTTTGTAATTTTTTCTTAGTCACAAAAAAGAAAAAAGAAAAGAGATCAAGCGAGAGTTAATTAAGATGTTGTCTTTTATATTAATGAGTAGACCTCTTGAAAGTGGTAAATTTAGTGTTTGTTTGAGTGTTATTATTTTAATAATAATTTTTTTTTATTTTTTAGTGTATTCACTACCAAAGCTGAACTCTATACTAAGGATCGAACTCTTGACCTTTCGAATTTAGAGTTCTAATACCATATCATGATACTACTTATCCTAAAAGTTTCAGCTGATGAAATAAAATAACACTAATAATTATATCTCTAATACTCTCTAAACCTTCATTGTACATATTGTATAAATATTTTATTGACTCGTTATACTTTTCCAATGTCATTTTCATGCCTGTCTCACTGAAACGTTTTGAATATTTTAATATAAAGTTTAACAACATACAATATATATATTTGACT
>NC_029790.2:116199965-116200301 GCF_000816755.2 Arachis ipaensis | reverse complement strand
ACTTTTTAATAAAAATATTTAAGAAATTATATCTAAAATTTAATAAAAATATTTTATTTTTTATAAAAATATGTTTTTCACTCAAATAAGTGAATCCAAACTAATCCAATAACAAATTAAGGGAAGTGGCACGCACATACCTTTGAAGCATCAAGCATGGCATATGGAGGCGTGGGATATGACGGCACTAAGCGACATGAGAGTTCAGAAGTGTAATAATTAAATCTTTGTAAGAATGAGTTGATGGTTGAAAATGAATGAAATTATGAATTGAATTTTGTGATATGCTTTCGGCTGCATCCATCATCCCTTACGTCAATCTTTGCGGCTATTATA
>NC_029790.2:116198607-116199577 GCF_000816755.2 Arachis ipaensis | reverse complement strand
TATTCTCTTTTGCTCTTTGTCTCCTCTACTTTCATGCACCCATTCTTGGATGAACGATTGGAATCTTATTTTCCATGACTTAGATCTGGACGAGAGCACGACAAACAACTTAAAAGACCAAATAAAAGAATGAAAAATAAGACTGATTAACACGTGGTTGCTTTTCTTATAATAATAAAGCCTTTGAGTGCCGACGGAAAAGTCAAGACACAAATCGGTTCTAATATCACTTGGATTTTAAAGAAGCAAGAGGATGTCCGAAATTGAGGAGATTCAAACAATAAATTATTATTTTAATCCCCAAAACATTTAATTTTTTATAAGATAACTTCGGGAAAAAAAGAAATGAAGTATATATTAATCTTTTAATAAAGATTGTTGCTGTCCAATCAGCATTTGCCAAAAACAGGAGTTTATAATGAGTACTTTTTGTAAAAATCATGCCTCGAGTTGCTGTCCCTTGTAAACAACGCATGATCCTTTTAACTACTTTCTAGTGCTCTAGAGTTTGGCAATTTGTTCGGTACCTGAGGGTCCTTGAGTGCTCGACGGGTCGGATGATGCGGAGAGAATGAGCGGGTGAGGTCTTGAACAGACTTGGAGTGGGGGGTAGGGGTGTCAGCTGAGAGATGGTGACGTCGGAGACGGCGTGGACGATGAAGGTGGCCACCTGTAAGAACACTTCAGTGATCAAGTCAGTGTCCGTACGGAATGATAGCCAAATTAGGTAAGATGTTATGTACCTTAGGGGGAGAGCTGACCTCTCTCCTTATATATTGTGCTGGGTGGGCCAGGAAACTTCTATGAGCTGTCCTAGTCCACGTGGAGGTCAGGTCGTCCTAGCTTCAGGGTCGGGGGTCTCGGGTGCTGTCTCAAGGGTATTGACCCGACCGGTCTAGGCGTGATGACTTGAGCCGCTGTGGCAGGTCGCGCGGGCTTCGGGTCGGGTGTGGTGGACCGACCCGTCAGG
>NC_029790.2:116195812-116197248 GCF_000816755.2 Arachis ipaensis | reverse complement strand
GGGTAGGCGGGCTGGACTGTAGCAGACCGTAACAGTGCCCCCAACGTGCTAGCCTTGAGGTTTGGAGCTCGGGGCTGGGGGCGTTTGATTTACTCTCCGCATCAGGACGTGTCTTCTTTTCCGGGAGCTCGTTAATAGCGTCCGTGTTCTTCACGCGTGGCTGGCTCATTTTTCCCTTGGGGCTGTCTCCTTGGCTTCCGCGCCGGGCATTAAATGCTCATTATTTCATGATTTGAAAGTTGCGTGAAGTGACGATTGTGCCCCTGTCTTTTGGCGCTTTTTTTGACGGTTTATGTCTTTGGGCCTGACCTTTTTATTTTTATAACTTCTTCTTCACTCTTCTTTTCCTCTCCTTCTGTTTTTTCCTATCATTGTTGCTTCCATTCTTCTCCCTGTTTTTGCTGCTACCTCAATCTTCTTGTTGCTGTTTCAACCTGCTGCTTCATTCTTCGGATTCCTTTTTGATTTTCTGCGGATTCTTCCTGCACTTTCCTGGTATGTTGTTTTTGCAGCTTTTCCTGCTTTTTGTTTTTCTTTGGCTTTTCCTTGAGCGTTTTCCTTTGTGCATGCCTGGGTTTTATTTGTTTTGGCCGTGTCTTCTTTTAGAGGGGGTGCCACTGAGTGTTTGTTTTAGCTTTTGATTAAGTTTTGGGTTAGCATAAGGGTGCATGGGGGTAGTTCAGGGAATTGTAGCTTGTTTTTACTGTTCTTAGGGTTCTCGACCTCTCGTGCTGACTGAGTGGTGCCCCATTGTAGGTATGGCCGAGTGTCCTGTGGTTTCGAACATGGCTCAGCGGCCGTTAGCCGATCTGGTCGACCAATATGCCTGGGTTACTTCCGACGTGAAGGATACCCCGTCCAGGGTTACCTGCGAGAGCCTCCAAGAGCTTCGTCAGGCTGGGCTCTTGTGCAGAGGAGGTCCGAGGAGGCGCTCTATCAGGTTTACGTCCTTGCTGCCCGGGAACGTGTTTGCCACAAAAACTTAGCATCTCTACGCGTGGTTGATTGGTTGTGGGTTTACAGACCCATGTTTACTACCATGGGAGTTCGTCTCCCTTTTTCTCCTTTTGTAATGGGTTTGTTGAACCGGTGCAACGTTGCTCCGTCGCAGCTGCACCCGAATAGTTGGGCTGCTATTCGTTGTTTTGAGATGGTCTGCGAATTCCTGGAGATCCCGATCTCCGTGAATGTTTTCCTTTACCTCTTCCTCCTTACCAACCCTTCTCGGGAGGAAAAAACGAAGAAAGGGTATATGTCCTTTAGGGCTCAACAAGGTCGTAGGATCTTTGGGCTTTTTGAGGACTCTTTTCATGGCTACAAATCAACTTTCTTTAAAGTCAGACCGGTTGAGGGCCATCAACCTTTCTGGCTTACTGCGGAAAGGGAAAGGCAGATCCCGACCTATTGGAGTTTTGGGGCGGGGTCCAATTACCTGA
>NC_029790.2:116168248-116195799 GCF_000816755.2 Arachis ipaensis | reverse complement strand
CCAACGTCCTGTTGGCTATTTTTGGCGAGAAAAATCTTAACCCTCATATGGTTATGGGAGATCGGGAAACTGGTCGGTCTTATGTTAGTGAGTCTTTTGTTTACTTGTATTTTGCTTAGTGTTTTGCTTCCCCTTGCTCATGTCTTGTTTTTGCTTGCAGTTTCCATGGTTGGTGGAAAAACTACTATGGATGAGCTGATGAACCTTCTTGAGGGGAGTGGCAAGGACTCTTCGGCGACTCCTTCGACGGATCATGGTCAGGAGGGCACCGGAGAGGGTAGCGGTCAGGTCGCCGGAGCTGATCAGGGGGAGGCGGAGTCGGCTGAGGTTCCCCCTGGAACTACCCCGGGCGATGTAGACTTTGAGGAGGAGATCCCTGCCAAGGGGGAGGGTCTAGCGTCTGGTGATGACGACCTGATGATTGTTGGACCCGAAGAAGAGAAAACTAGACTCGGGAAAGGCTCTTTTTGTTATGGAAAAGAGTTTTGATGCTGGGCGTTTTATCGAGTCCCAACTACTTCCTGGCACCGAGGAATTTTTTTCGGGATGCTGACCTTGCGGGTCAGGCGAGGTGAATTTATCGTAGCCTTCTCCGAGCTGTCGTAATCGCCAAGAAGGTAGAACCTGTCTTGGGAAGTGTTCATGTTTTGGAGGGAAAACTTCGGAGCTCCTAGAAGGATCTGACGAATTCGAGATCTCGGGAGTAGTCTCTGAAGTTGAAGTCAGAGGAGGATGCTAAGGAGATCAACAGGTTGTTGGAGCGTGACCTCTCTCTGATGAATTCTTTGAATGCCTCTCGTGGTGAAACTGCTGCTGCTGAAAAGAAGGTCAAGGATTTGGAGGAGAAGCTTGCTTTGGTGGAGAGCTCGGCTGCAGCTGCTCGCCAGAAGGTGTCTTCTTTGAAGAAAAAGAACAAGGAGATTGCGAAGGGGGCCCGGGAGGCCGTGAAGCTTACTGAGGAGGGGGTTAAGGCTCAAGTGGCCGTGTTGGCTCCTGACCTCAACCTTTCTCAAATTGGGGCATTCAAGACGGTTAAGGATGGCAAGATTGTGGATATCCTCAAGCCTTGAGATCGAGACTTCTCCTTCCTTTTTTTTCCTTTTATCTTAGTGTTTCTGAACATTATTTTGGGCCTGTTTGTGGCGCCCTTGGTTGTAATGGATACTTTTGACGCTTTACTTTAATTAGGCCGTTTGCATTTTTGGTTTGGTATTCGCTTGCTCAGGCCGTTGCGGCTTTGCTTATTTATTACTTTACTTGTCCGGGACGTCGTGGCTTTTTGGTGTTTGGTTAACCGTTTTCCTGGTATTTACTGTTTGCTTTCCGGGTTTCCGTTAGGTCGACCGCTCGCCGTTTTGTCGTATTATTGTGTCGTTGTGGCGTTTTGATTTATATCTTGCAGAAATGAGGTAACTACGTATGCATATATAGAATTTAAAACAAAGGAATAATGTAACGTGTAATTAAGTGACAAGGGGATAAAGAAATGGAAAGAAATTTAAAGCGTAGGACCGTGAGGTCGTGTGGTCGCTTCTTCCTTATGAATAAAATCTTTTTAGGTTTGCCATATTCCAGGTCCTCGGCACCTCGCTTCCGTCTAGCCTCTCTAGCTTGTACGCCCCCTTGCTGATGACTTCCCTTACCCTGTAATGTCCTTCCCAATTTGCGGCCAACTTGCCTTCTCTCGGGGTTGGTGATCCTATGTCGTTGCGCCGTAAGACCAGATCGCCTTCCCCGAGGCTTCTCTTCAGTACTTTGTTGTTGTACCTTAGTGCTATCCTTTGCTTGATTGCTGTTTCTGTCAGGTGTGCCATCTGCCTTGTTTCGTCAACCAGGTTTTTTTCGACCGCCTCGTTTCCCCCTCCGAGGAGTAACCTCGGACTCGGCTCCCCGATCTCGACTGGGATGACTGTGTCGACCCCGTATGTGAGTCGGAAGGGGGTTTCGCCGGTAGATGATTAGGGGGAGGTTCTGTAAGACCATAAGACCGAGGCTAGCTCGTCTGCCCATGAGCTCTTCTTCCCTTCAAGTTGTTTCTTTAGTTCTTTTAAGATAACTTTGTTGGCTGCTTCTACCTGGCCGTTGCTCTGGGGGTGCTCGACTGAGGAGAACTTCTGCTTGATTCCTAGTCCTGATAGGAACTCTTTGAACTTCTTGTCGGTGAACTGCGTCCCGTTATCTGATATGACAGACTCCGGGATTCTGAATCTGGTGATTACTTGCCTCCACATGAATTTTTGATAATTAGCCGAAGATATGCTGGCCAGTGGTTCGGCTTCTACCCATTTGGTGTAGTAGTCTATGGCTACTATTAAGTATTTTACTTGTCCTGGCCCGGGTGGGAATGGCCCTAGGAGGTCGATTCCCCATTGGGCGAAAGGTTGTGGTGTCATCATCAAACTGACTTCTTCGGGTGGAGCTTTGTGGAAGTTGGCGTTTTCTTGGCATTTTTTTCATTTTTTGACGAATTTTCGGGCGTCCGACATCATTGTGGGCCAATAATACCCTGCCCTGATAAGCTTTCTTGCTAACGACCTCCCTTCGATATGGTGACCACAACACCCCTCATGGACTTCGCTTAGGACGTAGTCCGTTTGGTCAGGGCGTAGGCATTTGAGTAGGGGTTGGTGGAGTCCTCATTTGTATAACTGCCCTTGTATGATCACATACTTGGGGACTTCCCTCCTGGTAGCTTGTGCTTCCCTCTCGTTCTCGGGAGTTTCGCCGTGCTTCAGGTATCGAAGGATGGGATCTATCCATGAGGGGGGCTCGGCATCTGGGTTGCACATAAGATGACTGCCGGTTCAGTTGCCAGCCCCTGGATTAGGGACCTGTTTCCCGTTCTGGGTTTGGTGTTTGCTAACTTAGAGAGGAGGTCTGCTCGGGCATTTCTTTCTCTAGAGACATGTTGAACCACGACTTCCTCGAAGCTTTTGCATAGCTCTTTTACTTTCTCCAGTTATTTTTGTAGTAGTGTGTCCCTGGCTTGGTAGCTACCGTTTATCTGGGAGGTGACGACCTGGGAGTCGCTGCTGACTTCTATTCTTGATGCTCCGACTTCTTTAGCTAGGATTAACCCTCCTATCAGGGCTTCGTATTCTGCCTGGTTGTTGGAGACTAGGAAGTCGAACTTGATCGACTGTTCGTAAGCTACCCCTGCCGAGTTTTCGAGGATGATTCTGGCCCCTCCAAATGTTTGGTTGGATGCTCCGTCAACGTGGAGCTTCCACCGTGTGCTCGGTGTGTCGGGCGCCTCTCCCATGACTTCTACTAGGAAATCTGCCATTGCTTGGGCTTTGATTGCCTGCCTGGGCTCGTACTGCAGGTCGTATTGAGACAGCTCTACTGCCCATGCCATCATTCTCCCCGCAAGATCGGATTTTTGAAGGACTTGCCGTATGGCCTGGTCGGTTCTTAGGATGATCACGTGCCCCTGGAAGTATTGTTTTAGACTTCTAGACGAGGTTAGTAGGGCGTAGGCCAATTTTTCTAACTTGGTGTACTTCAACTCCGCCCCTTGGAGTACTTTGCTGATGAAGTATAATGGGTGTTGAGTCTTGTCTTCTTCTCGGATGAGGACTACCGCCATGGCTTGTGTGGTCACCGCCAGATATAGGTACAGCGGCTCTCCTTCTCTGGGCTTGCTGAGCACGGGAGGTTCCGATAGTGTCTTTTCTGAAATGGTTGAACGCTTCTTCGCACGCCGAAGTCCATTCGAAGGTGATCCCTTTCTTCATTAGATTGAAGAATGGGATGGCCTTTTCTGGTGAGGCTCCGAGGAACCGGGACAGAGCCGTAAGTTTCTCGGCGAGTCGTTTCACATCTTTGACGCATACTGGGCTCGTCATTTTGAGGACGGCTTCGCACTTGTCTGGGTTGGCCTCTACCCCCCTTTGTGTTATCATGAAGCCAAGGAATTTCCCAGCTTCCATGGCGAATACGTATTTGAGTGGGTTGAGCCTCATCTTGAATTTCCTTAGTGCCCCGAAGACGGCTTGGAGGTCGTCAATAAGACTGCTTGGTTCTGCTGTTTTCACCAGGATGTCGTTGACGTACACTTCTACTGTTTTGCCGATGAGGTCGTGGAAGACCTTGCTCATCAGCCTTTGGTAGGTGGCTCCTGTGTTCTTCAATCTGAATGGCATCACCTTGTAGCATTAGGTGTCTGTTGGTGTTATGAATGCCGTTTTGTCTTCGTCAAGTTGGTGCATCGGGATTTGGTTATGGCCGAAGTATGCATCCATAAAGCTGAGGAAGCGATACCTTGCCGCTGAGTCTACCAAGGTGTCGATGTTGGGGAGGGGAAAAGAGTCTTTAGGGCATGCTTTGTTTAGATCGGAATAGTCGACACACATTCTCCACCTCCCACTGGCTTTTTTGACGAGGACGACGTTGGACAGCCATGTCGAGTACTTGAGCTCTTTGATGAATCCGGCTTCTAGTAGCCCGGTTGTTTGCTTGGCCACCTCACGGCCCTTTCCTGAGACATCTTTCTTCACCGTTGGACTACTGGTTTGGGTCTGGTTTGATGGATAGCTGGTGGGACATAACTTCGGGGTCCAACCACGGCATGTCTGACGGCGTCCATGCGAAGAGGTCGCTGTTCGCTTTGACAATCTTCATGAGGGGGCCCTTGAGCTCGTGAGGAAGGTTCCTATTTACAAAAGTAAACTGCTCTGCCGAGTTTCCTATTTGGAACTTCTCCATGTCTCCTTCTGGTTTCGGCCTTGGCTTGTCCTCCATCCTGACATCCAGGTCTGCCAGGAACAAGCCGACTGCTTTCTTTGATTCTTTCCTCAGGGAGAGACTGGCGTTGTCGCAGGCGACTGTCACTTCTAAGTCTCCCCTAATGGAGCCAACGGCTCCCTTGTCCGTTACGAACTTCATTGTTAAGAATTTGGTGCATATTATGGCTGAGAACTCGTTGATGATTTTTCTCCCCAGGATGGTGTTGTAGGCTGTGGAGTCGCTGAGGACTACGAAGTCCGCCATAACCGACCTCCTGGTGTCTCCGGTTCCTAGGCAGATTGGGAGGGAGATTGTCCCGTCGGATTTTATATAGTTATCGCCTAGTCCCATGACCCCGTGCTGGTGGCTCTTGAGGTCAGATTCTTTGAGTCCCATGGCATCGAATACATTCCTGAACAGGATATTGGAGTCGGCCCCGGTGTCGACGAGGATTTGCCTGACTAACCTCGTCCTGACCATTGCTGTGATTACCATGGGAGGGGGTTTCAGGGATATCGTAAACCCATTGGTCTTCTGGACCGAAAGATATCATGTGAGTTCTTCTGTTTGGGGCGGCGGGGCCTCCCGTCGAGACGGATAGGACTCGGGTATCCTTTTTTGCTGTCGATCTGGACTTGGGGGGTTATCACGCTCGACCACGATGTTGACCACGAAAGTTGGGGGGTTGTCGGCATTTCCTGTGGGTTCTTGTCTTGGTTTGACAGTCCGGCTGCGATCCTCCTCAGAGTGCTCTCGCTCTCGTCTCCTTGGTTCTCGGATGAGTCGGGAGAATTCGTTCAACTTTCATTCCCTGATGGCTTGCTCTAAAGCGTCTTTGAGATCGAAGCAGTCCTGGGTTTTGTGACCAAACCCCTTATGGTAATCACAGTAAAGGCTTTTGTTTCCTCCTATTCTCTCTTTCAATGGTCTGGATCTGGACAGGATTCCCTTGTCTGCGACAACTTCCTGGGATCAGCAGGGCTAGTGGTAGAGGTAGAAGTAGAGAAAGCCGCCAACACGGAGGAGCAGAGGCCACTGGCAAAAAACGACCCGAAACAGCGATTCTTGTGGGGTTAAGAGGCGGTCTCGTGCCAAATCCTATCAGGATCTACCTCTGAGGTCTCGAATCCAGCTTCGTCGTCCCCACTGCTAGCTAAGATTGTTGGTTCACGACCTCCAACTTCTTCAGGTACTCCTCCTGTATCACACACGTTAGTTGTGATTAGGATAATAGTTAAATAATTGACTTTAAACCAAATAAAGTTAAAATTTAGCATTAATTTAAACTCATATAATGGGTTGTAGACCGCTCATCAGCAAATCTCTTCTTGTTTGCCTTCAAAGTATGGATATACTTGAAGGTCTCTGCTAGTGTTGTCTAACGATCCAAAGATTTAGACTACAAATTAATATATCAACCAATAAAATAAACGAACAAATTAAACAATGACACACACATTTATATGATAATTCAAAATCATCATCCGTAGTCTTAGATATGGTAATCATCATCCGTGTTTATTATTATGGTAATTCAAAATTCAACAACTAAGATCATCATCATATAATTCCCAAGCTACTAGTTATATATGATTATAATAAGTATCATCATCAACCTCAATAAATATTTCCAAACAATTTTATTTCAATGAAGCAGTTCTATATCAGCTCAGCTCAGCTCAATTCAGTTCATACAAGATTATATAAGTATATATCAATAGAGCAAGCCTAACACCAAAAATCATATTCAAAATAACAATACTTATAAATTAATTACATGCTTATAAAATAAATGAAAACATTAAAAACTAATTCAAGTAACTATTAAAATATTAAACAATGCCAAAATTTTTATGAGTCTGCTCTTCGTCTTCATGAAGGTCACCGACCCACCCGTATACCTCGACGACCTGGGCGAAACTCTGTTAGCAACGTTCGTCAGACGACGATACTTGAACTCTTCGTTATCTCTAAGATAGGCCTCCAGTTCTTTCTTGATGTTTAGACGGATCCACGATGTTAGGTTGTCTTTTCCCTTACAAACGTCGCTCATCATCTGCTGAATTTGTTTGGCTTCCCGGTGGTCGTAGATCTTTCTGATTATGAGATTGTGTTTTGCATCCCATATGAATTTTAACTGCATAAAGTGATTCACCAAGATTAGTTAGTCAGAATAAAATTAAGTTCAAATACAGTTAATTTATTCAAACCAAATTGGGTTCTTACTGCACACTTCTAAAACCATCGCTCTTTTGGTCTCAGCCGGGATCTACGTATAAGTCAGCCACGGGTGGTTGTATATGGACTTAATGACCTCGGTGATCTCTTGTGTGCGAGCACTGGGGTTTTGTGCAAACCTGTCAGAGAAAAAAATCTCACATTAACAAACACATAGAAACACGTAAACTTAAGGTTAACAAATTGAATTCATGACTGCATGCCATTAGGCCAAATCCTCAGCTAGATGACGGATGGTGGTGGAGGGGTATCCTGTTGGGGGCACTGGAAGAATCACCCACTGCAGGCTCTGTTGACGTCGTTACTGCATCTGCAGGGGGCGATGCAGAAGGAGGCACCGAGTTCATGTAACAACCTACCACATAGAGCTTTAACGCTTAAGTCGTAAAACAGAGGTGGTGTGGTGTTACGACCTCTAAAATAATATATATATATATATATATATATATAATAATTGCGAAGAAAGCTTAAGTATATATATATATATGAGGAGAATAGAGAATCAAGGAGACAAATATTCAAGCCTGCCGAGCTTAGCCTGCGAAGCTAAGGCTGGCTGGAGGATAGTTATCTACATACTTGTAAAAGTCCCAAAAATGCTATTTGTACACTAAAATTAGCCATTAAAATTAGCCACCAATGTGTTTGTGTATAAATACATGTGTAGATTAATTTATTTTTAATGTTTATTTATATTCCAACATATATTTTATATTGATCGCTGACTTTGGTGGCTAATTTTGGTGTACATATAGCATTACTCTAAAAATCCATAACCCAAAATGCATAACAAAAACCTAAGTCTCCATAAATCTCTACGAGGTACAAAAGTAAAACATATATACATAAGGAGAGTAGTGCACGAAATCGCAATCACACTTTTGCAATTCCGCACAATTAACCAGCAAGTGCACTGGGCCGTCCAAGTAATACCTTATGTGAGTAAGGGTCGATCCCACGGAGATTGTTGGCTTGAAGCAAGCTATGGTTATTCTGTAACTCTTAGTCAGGAAATTAGTAATAAAAATGATTGGATTTATGAATAGTAAATAACATAAAATAAATAATACTTGTTATGCAGTAATGGAAAACAGGTTGAGGTTTTGGAGATGCTCTGTCTTCTGAATTTCTGCTTTCCTATTGTCTTCTTCTTCACGCACGCAGGTCTCCTTCCATGGCAAGCTGTATGTTGGTGGATCACCGTTGTCAATGGCTACCAGCCGTCCTCTCAGTGAAAAGGGTCCATGTACATGGCTAATCATCTGTCGGTTCTCACTAATGTTGGAATAGGATCCATTGATCCTTTTGCACACTGTCACTGCGCCCAGCATTCATGAGTTTGAAGCTCGTCACAATCATCCCTTCTTGGATCCTACTCGGAATACCACAGACAAAATTTATACTTTCTGGATCTCAGGGATGCTGCCAATTGATTCTAGCTTATACCACGAAGACTCTGATCTCACGGATTTGAATGCTCTGTTGTCAGGAGAGGCAATCAAACTCGTGAACCAGGTATCCAAGAGATATACATTCAATCTAAGGTAGAACGGAAGTGGTTGTCAGGCACGCATTCATAGGTTGAGAATGGTGATGAGTGTCACGGATCATCACATTCATCATGTTAAAGTGTGAATGAATATCTTAGAACAGAAACTAGCATGATTGAATAGAAAACAGAAGTGATTGCATTAATTCATCGAAACACAGCAGAGCTCCTCACCCCCAACCATGGGGTTTAGAGACTCATGCCGTAGAAGATACAAAATTCAGATGTGAAATGTCATGAGATCCATATTAAGTCTCTAAAAGTTGTTTTTATACTAAACTAGTAGCTAGGGTTACAGAAAATAAGTAACTAAGTGCAGATAGTGCAGAAATCCACTTCCAGGACCCACTTGGTGTGTGCTTGGGCTGAGTATTGAGATTTACACGTGTAGAGACTTCTCTTGGAGTTAAATGCCAGGTTGTAGCCTGTTTGTGGCGTTTAACTCTGGTTTGTAACCTGTTTCTGGCGTTTAACTTCAGAATAGGGCAGGAAGTTGGCGTTTGAACGCCAATTTGCATCATCAAAACTCGGAAAAAGTATGGACTATTATATATTGCTGGAAAGCCCTGGATGTCTACTTTCCAACGCAATTAAGACCGAGCCAATTGGATTTATGTAGCTCCAGAAAATCCATTTCGAGTGCAGGGAGGTCAGAATCCAACAACATCTGCAGTCCGTTTTCAGCCTCTGAATCAGATTTTTGTTCAGGTCCCTCAATTTCAGCCAGAAAATACCTGAAATCACAGAAAAACACACAAACTCATAGTAAATTCTAGAAATGTGAATTTTGCATAAAAACTAATAAAAACATAGTAAAAACTAACTCAATCATACTAAAAACTACCTAAAAACAATGCCAAAAAGCGTATAAATTATCCGCTCATCACAACACTAAACTTAAATTATTGCATTTCCCAAAGCAACTGAAAATAAAATAGGATAAAAAGAAGAGAATATACTATAAATTCCAAAATATCAATGAAACTTAGCTCCAATTAGATGAGCGGGACTAGTAGCTTTTTGCCTCTGAACAGTTTTGGCATCTCACTTTATCCTTTGAAGTTCAGAATGGTTGGCATCTATAGGAACTCAAAATTCAGATAGTGTTATTGATTTTCCTAGTTCAGTATGTTGATTCTTGAACACAGCTACTTTATGAGTCTTAGCCATGGCCCTAAGCACTTTGTTTTCCAGTATTACCACCGGATACATAAATGCCACAGACACATAACTGGGTGAACCTTTTCAGATTGTAACTCAGCTTTGCTAGAGTCCCCAATTAGAGGTGTCCAGGGTTCTTAAGCACACTCTTTTTGCTTTGGATCACGACTTTAACCGCTCAGTCTCAAGCTTTTCACTTGACACCTTCACGCCACAAGCACATGGTTAGGGACAGCTTGGTTTAGCCGCTTAGGCCAGGATTTTATTCCTTTGGGCCCTCCTATCCATTAATGCTCAAAGCCTTGGATCCTTTTTATTACCCTTGCCTTTTGGTTTAAAGGGTTACTGGCTTTTTGCTCTTGCCTTTTGGTTTAAAGAGCTGTTGGCTTTTTCTGCTTGCTTTTCCTTTTTTCTTTCTTCTTTTTTTTTTCTTTCGCAAGCTTTGTTCTTCACTGCTTTTTCTTGCTTCAAGAATCAATTTTATAATTTTTCAGATTATCAATAACATTTCTCCTTTTTCGTTATTCTTTCAAGAGCCAACAATTTTAACATTCATAAACAACAAATTCAAAAGACATATGCACTGTTCAAGCATTCATTCAGAAAGCAGAAAGTATTGTCACCAGATCAAAATAATTAAGCTAATCTCAAGGATGAATTCGAAATTCATGTACTTCTTGTTCTTTTGTAATTAAAGCATTTTTCATTTAAGAAAGGTGATGGATTCATAGGACATTCATGGCTTTAAGACATAGACACTTGAACACTAATGATCATGTAATAAAGACACAAACATGAATAAACATAGAGCATAGTAAACGAAAAACAGAAAAATAAAGAACAAGGAAATTAAAGAACGGGTCCACCTTAGTGATGGCGGCTAGTTCTTCCTCTTGAAGATCTTATGGAGTGCTTTAGCTCCTCAATGTCTCTTCCTTGCCTTTGTTGCTCCTCCCTCATAGCTCTTTGATCTTCTCTAATTTCATGGAGGAGGATAGAATGCTCTTGGTGCTCCACCCTTAGTTGTCCCATGATGGAACTCAATTCTCCTAGGGAGGTGTTAATTTGCTCCCAATAGTTTTATGGAGGAAAGTGCATCCCTTGAGGCATCTCAGGGATTTCATGATGAGAAATTTCCTCATGCTCTTGTTGAGGTCCATGAGTGGGCTCTTTTGTTTGCTCCATCCTTTTCTTAGTGATGGGCTTGTGAGATGAATATCTCCATCTCCCATGACTCGGATGTGGAAGCAATTGTCTTCCCTTTCCTCTTTCTAGAGGTTTCTCTGGCCTTTGGTGCCAAGACGCCAGGTTGCTGCTTGTTTCTGGTGTTTAACGCCAGCTTTTCTCCCTTTATTGGCGTTTAACGCCAAGTTGGTGCTTGTTTCTGGCGTTAAAATCCAGACTGTAGCTTGTTTCTGGTGTTTAACGCCAGCTTGATGCTTCTTCCTGGCGTTAAACGCCAGTCTGATGCTTCTTACTGGCGTTTAAATGCCAGTAAGCTCTTCCTCTAGGGTGAGCTATTTTTAATGCTATTTTTGATTTTGCTTTGATTTTTGTGACTCCACATGATCATCATCCTGAAGAAAACATAAAATAAAAATGGAAAACAAAAAATTAACATAGATAAGTAAAAATTGGGTTGCCTCCCAATAAGCGTTTCTTTATTGTCTTTAGCTGGACCTTACTGAGCTTTTAGTCTAGTCTCAGCTTTGAGCATTCTTGCTCAACATTGCCTTCAAGATAATGCTTGACTCTCTATCCATTAACAATGAACTTCTTATTAGAATCAATGTCTTGAAGCTCCACATAGCCATATGGTGACACACTTGTAATCACATATGGTCCCCTCCACCGAGATTTTAGTTTCCCGGGGAATAATCTGAGCCTAGAGTTAAACAGCAGAACCTTTTGTCCTGGTTCAAAAACTCTGGATGACAGTTTTTTATCATGCCACCTTTTTGCTTTCTCCTTGTAAATTTTTTGCATTTTCAAAAGCATTGAGTCTGAATTCCTCTAGCTCATTTAATTGGAGTAATCTCTTCTCTCCAGCTAACTTAGCATCCAGGTTTAGGAATCTGGTTGTCTAGTAGGCCTTATGCTCCAGTTCCACGGGCAGATGACAGGCCTTGCCATACACAAGCTGGTATGGAGAGATTCCTATAGGAGTCTTGAATGCTGTTCTGTATACCCACAGAGCATCATCGAAGCTTTTTGCCCAATCCCTTCTACGGGTAATTACAGTCCGTTCCAGGATTCTTTTTAGTTCTCTATTAGAGACTTCAGCTTGCCCATTTGTCTGTGGATGATATGGAGTTGCTACTTTGTGGCTAATTCCATATCGGACCATAGCAGAGTAAAGCTGTTTATTGCAGAAATGAGTGCCCCATCACTGATTAGTGTTCTAGGGACACCAAACCTGCTGAAGATATGTTTCTGGAGGAACTTTAGCACTGTCTTAGTATCATTAGTGGGTGTTGCAATTTCCTCTACCCATTTAGATACATAGTCTACTGCCACCAGAATATACGTGTTTGAGTATGATGGCGGGAAAGGCCTATGAAGTCAATACCCCATACATCAAACAACTCAATCTCTAAGATCCCTTGTTGAGGCATGGTGTAACCATGAGGTAGATTACCAGCTCTCTGGCAACTGTCACAGTTACGTACAAACTCTCGGGAGTCTCTATAGAGAGTAGGCCAGTAGAAGCCACATTGGAGAACCTTGGTGGCTGTTCGCTCACCTCCAAAATGGCCTCCATATTGTGATCCATGGCAATGCCATAAGATCTTCTGTGCCTCTTTCTTGGGCACACATCTACGGATTATTCCGTCTGCACATCTCTTAAAGAGATATGGCTCATCCCATAAGTAGTACTTTGCATCAGAAATTAATTTCTTTATTTGCTGCCTGCTGTACTCTTTGGGTATGAATCTTACAGCTTTATAGTTTGCAATGTCTGCAAACCATGGTGTTTCCTAAATGGCAAACAATTTCTCATCCAGAAAGGTTTCAGTGATCTCAATAGAGGGGGAGGACGCCCCTTCTACTGGTTCTATCCGGGACAGATGATCAGCCACTTGGTTCTCTGTCCCTTTTCTGTCTCTTATTTCTATATCAAACTCTTGCAGAAGCAACACCCATCTTATGAGCCTGGGTTTTGAATCCTGCTTTGTAAGTAGATATTTAAGAGCAGCATGGTCAGTATACACAATCATTTTTGATCCTACTAAGTATGATCTAAACTTGTCAATGGCATAAACCACTGCAAGCAGCTCTTTTTCTGTGGTTGTGTAATTTTTCTGTGCATCATTTAAAACACGGCTAGCATAATAAATAACATGCAGAAGCTTGTTATGCCTCTATCCTAGTATTGCACCAATGGCATGGTCATTGGCATCACACATTAGTTCGAATGGTAATGTCCAGTCTGGTGCAGAAATAACTGGTGCTGTGACCAGCTTAGCTTTTAGAGTTTCAAACGCCTGCAGACACTTTGTGTTAAACACAAATGGCGTGTCAGCAACTAGCAGATTGCTCAGAGGTTTTGCAATTTTTGAAAAATCCTTTATAAACCTCCTATAGAATCATGCATGCCCCAGAAAGCTTCTGATTGCCTTAACATTGGCAGGTGGTGGTAATTTTTCAATTACTTTCACTTTAGCTTGATCCACCTCTATTCTCTTGTTTGAAATTTTATGCCCAAGGACAATTCCTTCAGTCACCATAAAGTGACATTTTTCCCAGTTTAAAACTAGGTTGGTCTCTTGGCATCTTTTCAGAACAAGTGCTAAATGGTCAAGGCAGGAGCTGAATGAGTCTCCAAATACTGAAAATTCATCCATGAAGACTTCCAGAAATTTCTCTACCATATTAGAGAAGATAGAGAGCATGCACCTCTGAAAGGTTGCAGGTGCATTGCACAGACCAAAAGGAATCCTTCTGTAGGCAAACACTCCAGAAGGACATGTGAATGCTGTTTTCTCTTGGTCCTGAAGATCTACTGCAATTTGGTTGTAACCTGAATAGCCATCCAAAAAGCAGTAATATTCATGACCTGCTAGTCTCTCTAGCATCTGGTCTATGAATGGTAAAGGAAAGTGATCCTTCCTGGTGGCTGTATTGAGCCTTCTGTAATCAATACACATACGCCACCCTGTAACTGTTCTTGTAGGAACCAGTTCATTCTTTTCATTATGAACTACTGTCATGCCTCCCTTCTTGGGGACAACATGGACAAGGCTCACCCAGGGGCTATCAGAAATAGGATAAATAATTTCAGCCTCCAGTAACTTGGTGACCTCTTTCTGCACCACCTCCTTCATGGCTGGATTTAGCCGCCTCTGTGGTTGAACCACTGGCTTAGCATTGTCCTCCAATAGGATCTTGTGCATGCATCTTGCTGGGCTGATGCCCTTAAGATCACTTATGGACCACCCAAGAGTTGTCTTGTGTGTCCTTAGGACTTGAAGTAGTGCTTTCTCTTCCTGTGGATTTAAAGCAGAGCTTATGATCACCGGAAAAGTGTCACCTTCTCCCAGAAATGCATATTTTAGGGATGCTGGTAGTGGTTTGAGCTCGGGTTTAGGAGGTTTCTCCTCTTCCTGAGGAATTTTTAGAGGCTCTTTTATTTCCTCTGATTCCTCCAGATCAGGCTGAACATCTTTAAAGATGTCCTCTAGCTCTGATTCGAGACTCTCAGCCATGTTGATCTCCTTTACCAGGGAGTCAATAATATCAACACGCATACAGTCTTTTGATGTGTCTGGATTCTTCATTGCCTCAACAGGATTCAGCCTGAACTCGTCCTCATTGACTCTCAAGGTCACTTCCCCTTTTTGGACATCAATGAGGGTTCGTCCAGTTGCTAGGAAGGGTCTTCCTAGAATGAGAGTTACACTCTTATGATCCTCCATCTCCAGCACTACAAAGTCAGTTGAAAAGGCAAATGGCCCAACCTTGACAATCATGTCCTCAATTATGCATGATGGATAATTAATGGAGCCATAAGCAAGTTGAAGACATATCCGGGTTGGTTTGACCTCTTCAGTCAAGCCAAGCTTTCTGATAGTGGATGCAGGGATTAGATTGATACTTGTCCCAAGGTCACATAGAGCTGTCTTGGTACAAGTACCCTCTAATATGCATGGTATCATAAAGCTTCTGGGATCCTTAAGCTTTTCTGGTAAGCTTGTTAGGATGACTGCACTGCATTCTTCAGTGAGAAAAACTTTTTCTATTTCTCTCCAATCCTTCTTATGACTTAAGATCTCTTTCATGAACTTAGCATAAGAGGGTATTTACTCAAGTGCCTCTGCAAACGGAATCTTTATTTCAAGAGTCCTGAGATAGTCTGTAAAGCGGGCAAATTGTTTATCCTGTTCTGCTTGGCGGAGTTTCTGAGGATAAGGCATTTTGGCTTTATATTCTTCAACCTTAGTTGTTGTAGGTTTATTTCCTACAGAGGTAGGTTGAGAAGCCTTCTTGAGGGATTTATTATCAGTATTTGCAGGTGTCTGATCCCTCGTTGGCGTTTGAATGCCAGGATTGGGCGTTTAACGCCAGTTTTTCACCCTTTTCTGGTGTTTGAATGCCAGACTTATTCCTCTCTGGGCTCTTACTGTCCTCAGAGGGATTTTGGGTAGCAGGTTGCTCATCCTCTATCAGCTGTTCCTTTCTTGGCTTTCTGCTGCTTTTAGTTGAGATATTTAATATTTTTCCACTTCTTAATTGAACTGCTTGGCACTCCTCTATTATCTATTTTGATAACTGCTATTTTTTCTGATTCAATTGTGATTCCATATCCTTGTTAGCAATTTTGGTTTCTTGTAGCATCTCCTTAAATTCTGCTAACTGCCTTGTTATAGAAGATAGTTGCTAATTGAGTTCAGCAACTTGTTCCTGAGGACTAAAGTTAGTTGATACTGCCTTAACTTCTTCTTTCATGGAGGACTCATTACTTATGTACAGATGCTGATTTCTAGCAACTATATCGATAAGCTCTTGAGCCTCTTCAATAGTCTTTCTCATGTGTATAGATCCACCAGCTGAGTGGTCTAGAGATATCTGAGCTTTTTCTGTAAGCCCGTAGCAGAAGATGTCTAACTGCACCCACTCTGAAAACATTTCAGAGGGGCATTTCCTTAGCATCCCTCTGTACCTCTCCTAGGCGTTATAAAGGGATTCATTATCCTCTTGTTTAAAGCCTTGAATGTCCAGCCTTAGCTGTGTCATCCTTTTTGGAGGGAAATATTGATTCAGGAATTTGTCTGATAACTGTTTCCATGTTCTTATGCTTGCTGTAGGTTGGTTATTTAACCACCTCTTAGCTTGATCTTTTACAGCAAATGAAAACAGTAATAATCTGTAGACGTCCTAATCTACTTCCTTGTCACGTACTGTGTCAGCAATTTACAAGAACTGTGCCAGAAACTCAGTAGGTTCTTCCTGTGGAAGACCGAAATACTGGCAATTTTGCTGCACCATGACAATGAGCTGAGGATTTAGCTCAAAACTGCTTGCTTTGATGGGAGGTATACAGATGCTGCTCCCATATACAGCAGTAATGGGGTTAGCATATGACCCCAGAGTCCTTCTGGACTGTTTATTTCCACTTAAGTCCATGATGGAGAAAAGGGAATTGATATGAATTACAAATAAAATATATTTTTATTTTTATTTTAAAAAATAATAAATAAAAAAATAAAATAAAATAACGTAATTAGAAATTAAAATATAAATTTTGAAAAGTAAGAGAAAAAAGAAAAAATAAATTCGAAAACCAAATTAATTGCTTAATTAAGAAGATTTGAAAAACTTTGGATATGATTTTTGAAAAAGATTTTGAATTTTGAAATTTTAAAACTAAAACAGGAAAAAAATAAAAATTTTAAAATAGGAATCTGAATTTTTGAATGAGATTTTCGAAAATTCAATTAGATAGAGAGAAAATATATTTTTGAAATTAATGAGGAAAGAGAAAAATAATAAAATGACACTAAACTTAGAATTTTTAGATCAAAAGAGACAAAATAAATAGGAAAACTTCGAATATCAAGATGAACACCAAACTTAAAAATTTTTATACTTTGAACACTACTAATTCGGAAAAAAATGAAAGAAAAATAAACTCATGCAATTGACACCAAACTTAAAATATGAAGCAAAACTCAAACAGAAGACTAAATCAAGAAGTTATTGGTTTTGAAAATTTTCGAAAATAATTTAGAAAAATAAAATAAGGATTTTAAAATTTTAACCAAAATCAATAACAAAATACTCTAAACCAAAAAGAAAAATTTTCCTAATCTAAGCAACAAAATAAACCGTCAGTTGTCCAAACTCGAACAATCCCCGGCAACGGTGCCAAAAACTTGGTGCACGAAATCGCAATCACACTTTTGCAATTCTGCACAACTAACCAGCAAGTGTACTGGGTCGTCCAAGTAATACCTTACGTGAGTAAGGGTCGATCCCACGGAGATTGTTGGCTTGAAGCAAGCTATGGTTATTCTGTAACTCTTAGTCAGGAAATTAGTAATAAAAATGATTGGATTTATGAATAGTAAATAACATAAAATAAATAATACTTGTTATGAAGTAATGGAAAACAGGTTGAGGTTTTGGAGATGCTCTGTCTTCTGAATTTCTGCTTTCCTACTGTCTTCTTCTTCACGCACGCAGGTCTCCTTCCATGGCAAGCTATATGTTGGTGGATCACCGTTGTCAATGGCTACCAGCCGTCCTCTCAGTGAAAAGGGTCCATGTACATGGCTAATCATCTGTCGGTTCTCACTAATGTTGGAATAGGATCCATTGATCCTTTTGCACACTGTCACTGCGCCCAGCATTCATGAGTTTGAAGCTCGTCACAGTCATCCCTTCCTGGATCCTACTCGGAATACCACAGACAAGATTTATACTTTCTGGATCTCAGGGATGCTGCCAATTGATTCTAGCTTATACCACGAAGACTCTGATCTCACAGATTTGAATGCTCTGTTGTCAGAAGAGGCAATCAAACTCGTGAACCATGTATCCAAGAGATATATATTCAATCTAAGGTAGAACGGAAGTGGTTATCAGGCACGCGTTCATAGGTTGAGAATGGTGATGAGTGTCACGGATCATCACATTCATCATGTTAAAGTGCGAATGAATATCTTAGAACAGAAACTAGCATGATTGAATAGAAAACAGAAGTGATTGCATTAATTCATCGAAACACAGCAGAGCTCCTCACCCCCAACCATGGGGTTTAGAGACTCATGCCGTAGAAGATACAAAATTCAGATGTGAAATGTCATGAGATCCATAGTAAGTCTCTAAAAGTTGTTTTTATACTAAACTAGTAGCTAGGGTCACAGAAAATAAGTAACTAAGTGCAGATAGTGCAGAAATCCACTTCCGGGGCCTACTTGGTGTGTGCTTGGGCTGAGCATTGAGCTTTACACATGTAGAGGCTTTTCTGGAAGTTAAACACCAGGTTGCAGCCTGTTTGTGGCGTTTAACTCTGGTTTGTAACCTGTTTCTAGCGTTTAACTTCAGAATACGGCAAGAAGTTGGCGTTTGAATGCCAGTTTGCGTCATCAAAACTCGAGCAAAGTATGGACTATTATATATTGCTGGAAAGCCCTGGATGCCTACTTTCCAACGCAATTGAGACCGCGCCAATTGGGTTTATGTAGCTCCAGAAAATCCATTTCGAGTGCAGGGAGGTCAGAATCCAACAGCATCTGCAGTCCTTTTTCAGCATCTGAATCAGATTTTTGCTCAGGTCCCTCAATTTCAGCCAGAAAATACCTGAAATCACAAAAAAACACACAAACTCATAGTAAAGTCCAGAAATATGAATTTTGCATAAAAACTAATAAAAACATAGTAAAAACTAACTAAATCATACTAAAAACTACCTAAAAACAATGCCAAAAAGCGTATAAATTATCCGCTCATCAGAGAGTCTATACATATAGATATAAAAAATAGAACAAAAAGAAAAATCTCAAAAGCCCACTTCACTGCAGAGAACTCTAGCCGCCTAGCGAGGTGCCTCTCGACCTGCATCTGAAAAACACAAATATCCATATGGAATGAAAACCGGAGGTTCTCAGCATGGTAATGGTGCCGCATACATAAGATATAATGTGTCGGAAAAGCCAGAGGCAATCCTAGAACTCCGACACTTAGATTATAAAACTTAAAGAACTAAAACAGAAACCATAAACCAGGTGGTCCTCTAAGGTTCTAAACTTAACCAAAACCGTACTAAAACCCTCAAATCCTTCGCCTTTCCTTCAATCCTCCAACACCGGTGAAACCACACAGACAAACAAGAAGATAATGTCAAACACAGATAGAATACAAGTACTGTAGATAGCAAATGTGGCAATTAAACATGGTAATTCACAAAGGCAAGCCCAATTAATGCACAATCAAACAAAACAAGCATATGCATATGATGTATGCCTGTCCTATGGCTGTTGATATCAATTGTCGGTTACATAACCAGCTCGACATGTCCTGGTAGCTAACCGTGGATAGTCCCTCTGTATGCGCTTCCCCAAGCTCAAAAATTAACCATGGGAAGAATCCCAAGCTGACATGGGGGAGAAAACACCCCAAGCTCAATGATATCCATGGGAAGAATCCCAAGCTGACAAGGGAAAGACAACACCCCAAGCTCAAATTATATATATGGTGTAGAACCTATGCACAATTACTCAAGAGGGGGGGGGTGAATTGAGTATTGCAACAACAATGAATCTTTTTGCGAAAGTTAAAGACAATATACAAAAGTGTTATTGTACTAGTATTTTTCCAAGAGCTTAACTCAATTGCTAAGCATTTATAAGGAGCTTTTACTTTCCAATAGACACCAACTCAAATAAATTGATCAAGCTTTTCACCAATCGGACTTAAGCCATTCCTTAAGTACTTACGAAGCTACTTTTCGATCATAATTTATTTGCTCAAAGGTAAAAGACAATAATATTGAAGAGATGAGTTTGGAGAGATGCAAACGCTATTTAGAGTGGTTCGGCACAATCCTTGTCCTACATCCACTTTCTTTCTCAATCGCTATTGAGAAGTTCCACTATTGCCAAGCTTCAAGGTGCTCGCGCAAAACCTTTTACAATCCGAGTCCTTAGTTTCTAACACCTCACGGTATATGATCACCACTCGTATACTAACCCACTCCACTTAGAGATACCTTCTCTAAGATTTGCCTTGAGTACTTAGTATACTTCTTTGGTATCCTCACCGACTATCACATCTTTGCATCGATGCAACAAGTCGTTGCATGTTTTGCATCGATGCAAGATGAGTGTGCATCGATGCAAACCTTAAAGAATGGCTTAAAATCACTTCAAAATGTTTAGGATTGATCTCAAACTTGTTGGAGTCAATTCCTATGCTTTTGTACCTTTGAAAACAAGTTTTTAAACCATTTGGCTAGCATCGAATTGCAAGATGTGCATCAAAACATTTTGTGAGTGTGTGTTGAGAGATTTAGCAATTGGTTCTTAACAAGAAGTTACCTAAGTCCTAAGACACTATACTTGTCTTCAAATGTTGTGGACTTGAGTTTCTTGTTGTTGTTGTGTTGCTTTCAACTCTTCATTCCTCAACGTTGAATGTTGGTTGATCTTTCAACATGCTTGTTCATTCAAGTTGTTTGTTGGTTTGTCTTTCATGTCGTTTGTTGGTTTGTCATTCATCAAAACCTACGAATACAAACTTCGCATACAAGCAACATGATTTACAATTTCCCCCTTTTTGATAATGACAAACCGATTTTGAGGATATGCATTTATAAATGATTTTGAAAGCAACAATAATGCACTTTGTTTTATAGAAAGCTTTGGAGAAGACTTCACAAAAAAATTTTGCAGGAGTTCCCCCTAAATATGTGCATTTGTTCCCTTAAAGGGCGTTTATCATAGAAAACGATTTAGATATCAAAGTTTTTGCTTAGTGGAAGTCTTTTTGAAAACATTGTTTCGCAAACTTATTTCTTCTTTTCAAATCCTCAAACTTCTTCTTTTTCAAGAGTTCAAAATTTCAAATATCCTCAAACTTTTCTTCCCCCTTTTGACATTATCAAAAAGAAAGGAGTTTGAAATGTGTCATAGAAGCATGCATAAAACAATGAATTTTTTTTTTTTTTAAGTTCAATATCTCTATTAATCTCAAGGATGAGATATTCCCCCTTTCAAAAAGAATTTGATTTCCTCTTTTTAAAAATAACAAGCATGCATAATTCCCCCTAAAGAAGTGAAATATATCAAGGCATGCACATTAACTTAAAATAGGGGTACCAAGCCTATTTTGAGTTATTCACCAAATAAGCATACAAGCATTAATCATGAAACAAAATTATGAAGGAAATATCAAAGTATTTAAACCATAATAGAAATCCTTAGGTTTGTCTTTCATGTCGTTTGTTGGTTTGTCATTCATCAAAACCTACGAATACAAACTTCGCATACAAGCAACATGATTTACATATGGTGCATGAAACTGGCTCCGCAAAATTTGCACAAATAGACCTGGCAAGTATACCGGGTTGTCCAAGTAATACCTCAGGTGAGTGAGGGTCGATCCCATGGAGATTGTTGGCTTGAGCAAGCAGTGGACACCTTGCAGATCTTAGTTAGGCGGATAGAAAATATAGTTTGTCACGAAAAAAGCATAAAACAACTTAAATAAATAAAGGTTACTAGATAGTAGAAAATTCAATTGTATGAGAATGGTTGAGGCTTCGGAGATGCTTTGTCTTTCCAGATTAACTTTTCTTACTGTCTTCTTCAATAACCTTCTGATTCCTTCAATGGCAGCCGTAAGTGATTAACTCATGTCCTCTCATCAAGTTAACCTCCTCTACTGCAGCAATCCACCATGTTGAGATGACTCATGTCCTCTTATCAAGTCACCTCTAGGCTTCTCACTGTAGCAACAGATGAAGTTCTAAGCAATCCACTTCCCTTTACAATCCTACTCAAGGTGCCACAGACAAGGTAGATCTTCCGGATCAGAAAGTGCTGCTTCTCTAACTCTAGCCTTAACGCCACAGAGACTTCACGCACCCATAGTCAACGGGATTATATGTCACATATCCAAAGTTGCTCAGATGCTCTATTGGAATCCGCAATGCAATCTCTAGCTTTAGTTTCATGCTACCTGGGTCAGGACTCGCACAGAACCCAAGTAGAACAAGGGTGATTGTCACGGGTCTCCCTCAGTTCATGAGGTGAAGAACGAGGTTGCATAAGAGAATAGAATCAGACATATTGAAGTAAAACAGTAATATTATTAATCCATGAAACTCAGTAGAGCTCCTAACCTTAACCTTAGGAGGTTAGTGACTCATGCTGATAGAATAATACAGTAGAAACATAAAAAGTGGGCAAGAGTCCCCTAACAAGGGTGAACTCTTGTATATATATACTAATCTAATGACTAAGGATTACAAAAATAAGATAAACTAAGTTGATAGTGCAAAAATTCACTTTTGGGGCCCACTTGGTGAGTGCTTGGGCTGAGCTTGAGTGTCTCCCAAGAGCTAGACTCCTTATGGGCGTTGAACGCCACCCCTGGGCTCCCTTTTGGGTGTTTCAACGCCAGCTACTCCCCTTTGGGCGTTGAACGCCAGGAGTGGGACTGGTGGCTGGCGTTGAACGCCAGTTTTGGGCCTTCATTTCCAAAGCAAAGTATAAACTATTATATATTTCTAAAAAGTTTTGGAAGTTAGCTTTCCATAGCCATTGAGAGTGTGTCATTTGGACTTCTGTAACTCTAGAAAAGCTCTTTCGAGTATACGAAGGTCAGATCCTGATAGCATCTGCAGTCCTTTCTCTGTCTCTAAATCAAAATTCTATTCAAACTCCTCAATTTCAGCTAAAAAATACCTGAAATCACCATAAAACACAAAAACTCAAAGTAGAATCCAAAAAATGTGAATTTTGTACTAAAACCTATGAAAACTTAATAAAACTTAAACAAAACATAATGAAAACTATATGAAAATAATGCCAAAAAGCGTATAAAATATCCGCTCATCAATATACGCATGCCCAAGGGGAAACCGGGGGAGTTAAAATGTCTGGTCACATCTTACGTACGGGGTCAACGAATGTCTCAATAATATTCAATCATAATTATATTTCATCATTTATTCATTCATTAGCTCATATATGCATCTTCGGCATATTCGCAACATTACCGCACCTCCTCAATAAATCGTAATCATTTAATAATTAATCATATTTCATTATTCTCAATATTGCCTTATTCTCTTAATGGCCTCATACATTACTTTCATCATCTTATCAACTCAAGTACCATCTTCCACAACCACATTATATTTTTAAAATCTTTCTTCAATTCCAAGTTAACTACTTCTCCAAAGTTTAATCTCTTCACTATACTTATAACTAAAGTTTAGGGTCCTAGAGAGTAAAAATAGAGGTTTAAAGGTTTGAAATTAGATTTTAAAACATAAAATTCACTTTTCTGAAAACAGGGTTCCTGGATACGCGTAGGCCACGCGTACGGGTGGGTGCGTTTTTTCTTGCTCGCGTACGCGAGATACCAAACCCGAAAGGGTTGGTCGCGTTACGTACACAACCCCTCAAATTCACTGCTCGCATACGCAAGTTCTGCAGGGAGAAAAATTAGCTAAGTGTTACAGAATTTCAGTTTTGCCCACCGAACTTCCGACGTGCATAAACTTCACGGACCCAATTTTCATATGAAATAAGATTGGAAAATTTTAGAGGTTCGAAAGCTAAGTTATGGCTTGCCGAAGTTTGGCCGAAAATTAGATTTTCACAAAAATCCTCAAACCTCTATTTTCATCAAATCACAACTCAAAATCAACTTTCTATACTTATAATCAGCACCAAAATATATCATATCACAGCAACACCAACCCACATCCTACCACAACCAATTATACCTCAATTTTAAACAATCTCATATAAGAATTTCTCAACTATCCAAACAAGTGCATCAACATACCACCTCATACATATCCATTAACATCACATTATCTACTAACATTAAAATCATCATTTAGCATTCTATTTTCATCATAAACATCAATCACCAACCCATACTCAACCTATTTCAATAATTATCATCAAAAGGGCTAAAAATTTAACATAATCATACATTCCAACCTTTCCTATGATCATCTAACCTAAGTTTTCATAAGACATTATATATTAAATACGAGAAACCAAAATTAGACCTTATCCAATTTTCTCGTATAACCTAAAGGCAACCCAACTGAGCAAGCTCACAAGTTCCACCTCCAAAATTCAACCTCCAAAGCTCCCCATCAAGTTTCCATCTCCTTAATTACGCTCCAAAACACATATATACATCACCTATTTCATATCATTGCATCCATACATACACATTCAATACCAAAAATACAATTAACTAAGGGATTTACTAGGGTTGAAGATCATTACCTTGTATGTACCTCAATTAAGCAGAAATTCACTAATTTCTCAAGTCAATTTGATCCTAAAACACCAAATTAATAAAAAAATCTCAACACCCAAAATCATACAGTTTTCGAATTGGAGAAGAGAAAATAGAAACTGGGAATGTGGTTTTCTTACCTAATTTTTTATTGGGCTTTGTAGAGATCGACGTCGTAGACGCATGGCCACAAACGATACAGCGATTAGAGTGAAAAGTTATAGAAGATTGAATCAAAGCCAAGGGTTTGGGAATGTTACATGTTCTTCCCCCTTTCCAAATGTTTCTAGCGTGAATGAGTATGAAGGGAGGAAAGGAAGGTTGAGTTTGCTTAAGTGTGGCTAGATTGGGTTGGGCCCAATATGGGCCCGGTTTTTCCAGTTCGGTCCGTTTGGTCTAATTTTGGGCCAAATTCTTTAAAATTAGTATCAAAATTCTTATTTTAATTATTTCTCTTTCTTTAAACTATAAAATTTAAGTTTTTAATTTCTTTAAATAATAATTAATTTATTAGCTAATTATTTATTAATTCACGGATTTTACAGTTTAAGTTTGGGACCATGATGGATTGCTGGTCTGCTGGACCCGCATGTGACGTCATAAGGGTCGATGAGCCGGGGTAGAGGGCGATGACTGGGCAGCCTTGGGAGATTCGGTGGAAGCCCGCCGTCTACCACGACCACATGACCCACTCGACCTACTTCTACTATCTGTCGTCATGTTTATACAGCAAATATATTATTAACATATTAATAACATAACAAATACCAATAAATAATAACATAAGAAGAAATAGAAATAACAAATAATTTTAAAACTATTTTAGTTTAGTAAATTAACCCAAAAAAATTACATAATGTTTTAGTTTCAAAATGATTAAATTAGAATGAATAAGTGTTTTGGTTAGTTTAGTAAACTAACAAGTGTCTATAGAGCAATAAAACATTAAGGAAAAGTATAGGTAGACAATGAAAATACTAAACAATGTGAACAATGGATATATTGGATGTTCATTTTACTAGGTGTGCGGATGGTTATTCTAATATTAAGATTTAGGTGGGTAATTTAAAGATGTAGTATGTTTTGATTTGATTGGTGATTGTTCATGTTATTCAAAAAATTTATTGATTACCTAACATTTTTCAAACATTAATTGCAAAGGAGAAAAATTTTTTCACTAGAACCAAAATGATTATATACAAATATAATAAACTGTATGGGTCAAAAGCTAGCACATGTACATTAGTTTATATTAGTTCTCTTGTAAATGTCATAAATATTTATCATAATACCAACTTAACAAAATAAAAAATATAAACTAAGCTCAATATAATTATTCAAATTAATAATTGTACAAAAATACAACAACTCAATAATTAATTATAACAAATATGAGAAAAAGTATGGATAACAAAATAATTCAACAAATAACTCAAAACACTTAAAATAAGAATTTTAAGGGAAAACGTATTCTTGTCACAATTAACATAAATATCTATCAACCTTAAATATAATTCTAAGACTTTCAAAAACATAATTTTAATTTTTTCGATTTCATTGAAAATTTTATAAAAATTTCGATAGAATCTCCCTTAAAATTTGGATTTCTTCACCTTTTAAGGGTTTCATCTAAACCAAATATCCATCAACCCTTCTCAACTTATTAATTTTTTCAATCATTGTTAAGATAATATACAAACAGCTCAATCATTATTAATACAGTCAAACATTTTTCAAACAATTTCAGTAACAAAAATAAGCAAATAACTTAAAATTTAATATTTTCCAGCAACCTCAGAACCTAATATAATCTATTCTAATTTATCTTAATCACCTAAATCTACTAAAATAAAAAATTAAACTAACTAAATTCTACTAATTAATTATTAACTTGAAGTAATAAAATTTAAAATAAACAGAATTCAAACAAAAAATTTTAAATGCAGAACAAGAGAAAATGAAAAAGAAGAATAAAGGTTCAGCGGCAAAAACAACAATGGTAAGAATATTTACAGCAATGACGACAGCGTTCGTAATAATGGTGGCGATGTTTGCGACAGCAGCGACGGAGAAGGTTGATGGAGAAGATAAATGAGAAGGTTAAAGAGAGAATAAGAGGCTGAGTGGTTAGAAAGAGAGACAGAGAAAGAGGAAGGTGAGTGGTTAGTGTTTGCATACCTTGCATTAGTATAAGGGTCATGCTATTATGAGGAATGAAAATTTCTTCCTCACATAATGAAGTGTGGTGGCTATAGCAGGTTTAGACGCATGTAGTGATAGTTGGGAAAGGTGAAGAAGGCATGAGTTGTTGTTGCTGCAGAGATGGCAGAAAATGTCCATAAAGATTTTGTGATCATGATGAATTAATTGGCAAGTTAAGTCAGCTAATGTGTGGATTCTTTTTGTCTTGTCCAATAGTTTTTGATAATGGATAATAGGTGGGTTGGGTTCCATGGTGGGTGGAATTGTTTTTGTTTGTTCAGTGATCTAATTTATTGAAGTAATAATAATAACCATCAGAAGACATAATTAGAGAGTAACGAATGATGATGCTCTAAAATCTGAACCCATATTTATGAGAAGCTAAAAATTTTGAATTTGAATCCTCTAAATTTTATATTTTTATTTTAGAGGATAAAATGAGATCTCTCATTATTGAATATTTTTTCTCTTATATATTCTCTTAGTTTCGCCTATAAAATAAATAGTGATAAATCATACTTTATTCTCTAAAGTTAAATTAAAATTTTAGTGGATCCAAATCTAAAAATTTTAATTTATGCGTTCACTTTTTACATTTAACTATTAATTGAGAATTTTTTTTTTTAATCAATTCTATCCTTTGTTCTTTTTTTCATAAAAAAAAACAACAAAATTTATCTTAGAAATTATTAATTTCACTAGAAAGGATAAAATAAATAAAAAGCTAAACATAAAGTAATAATAAAATGATAAGTAATAAAAAATTATAGTTTATATTCATTGTATCAAAATCAGTTTTGTATAAAATTACCAAACATAAATTATATTACAATAAATTCACTCCTACTCAAAATTAATTCAATAAAATTAAATTTATTCAAATTTTAGACTGACAAACGCTAAATCGCTAATCCACACATATTAACTACTGAGAATCTAGTGTAGTGAGTTTTGTGTTTGTTGGGCTTAGACTCCTTCTTAAAAAAGAAAATAAAAGATTATTCATTTTCATAGCGAAAATTTTCTCATAATAAGCTATCTTTAATTTTGAGAACTGAATAAAACAAGATATTAAGAACAATATAAAAAAAACAAAGATATAAAGATTAGTATTTTTTTATTTTGTTTGGTAATAAACTAGAACAAATTATAAAAAATTCAATTTATTTTCATTCAAAAAATT
>NC_029790.2:116165454-116168217 GCF_000816755.2 Arachis ipaensis | reverse complement strand
TCTTTTTTATCAGGATAAACATAAAATATACTAATTTAGTGTCTTTAAATATAATATTTCTGTTCATATTTTATGTGCCAAACATGATTTTATATATCTGTCTATATATCCTTGTAAATAAACGCAGCCATAGTTACTAGAGTAGGAACTTCAAATCTCTACCACAATTATAGTTTCGCAAAACTCGTTATTTGGTCAGTGAATATGTCAAAACAATTTGATTTGAAAATTTAAATAGGTATATTATTGATAATAAAAATCAATTCATAACAAATTTATACGTTTAAAAAATCCATATGTTAATTTCAATTCGAAGTAATTTTCATTTTAATTTTGCTTCACAATTTCATTTTTAAATTATATAATTCACTTTTTATAAAGGAAACCAAATATTATTTTATCAAAAAATTGTTTCCATATGTTCATTTATTTTGTTTTCGGTTCGTGCCCAAAAAACCCATCTTCTTGCACAAAAATTTTAACAGATCAGATATACGGATATACTTTACAAACAAAAAAGACTACAATCTTCATTCCTCACTCAATAACCTAACAAAAAGGCTAATCAATACAAAAATTACACCCACAAAATGCCAAAAAGCCCAATAAATAACACACCTTCATTAAACAATAATTAAACTCTCCTAATTAACTCACTCCAGACAAACCCCTGCCTTGTCAGTCACCAGTAGCAGACAATGTCTGCACGTATAGTCACGCAAACCCATGTGTCACACAATGAGCTACACCAGTACACCACGCAATTTCCTTACCTTAGGAAAAAATATCACTTCCTCGTGCTAGCATTGGCCTTATTCCTTAGTATAAAAGCATAGGAAACATTTCAAATGTATCGGGGAGTACCGGTGCACCAGTTATTTTAACCGTTAATTTTAATTAATATGTATTATATATTTTTTTTATAATTCAGATCAACGGTTAAAACAATTAGAACACGAGTACTCCCGGTGCACTTGAAATGTATCCAAAAGCATATACTCTATTCTGTTGTATGATACAATTTACTAATCATTCAATACTCTCTTCAAAATTACTCTTTCCGTGACTATTTTTTCTCTATTACTCTTCATTACATTCACATGGTATCAGAGCTCAGGTGACTGAATTTCTCAACTTGACAATACCGGAATAGCTAATAACACTGTAAACGGCAATTTTAATTTGTATACACTGTCACTGTGTAGAAAGTTTTAAACACACTCATGTAATCTGTTACCACGAAAAAAAAAAATCATGTTATCACACAAAAGAAAAACAAGAATCCGATTCAATCATTTGCCGCAAATCATTATGATTCAGTGACCAAAAGAACTCGATTCACATTAACTAAATTCCTTAAATTTTGCTGCTTCAGCAGAATTTTATTTCTAGATCATCTAAAAGTATCATTGCTATAATTATACAATACGCCTGAAGTCATCAACTAATGAAAGCATATGACAAACAATGTCAACAAGCAAAAAGGCAGGCGATTATTGATATAGTCATATAGGTCACACGCCAAACAGAAACAGTTAAATTTCCGAGCAGCATAAACACTTGTTAAACAAACCAAATAAGTACTCGAGCAAGAGATGTCGACGCCGTGTTTCGACATTATCGAATAAATTGAAATAAAACAATTGTAAACCGGTGCAGCAGGTAGTTAGTTTCCTGCGTCTTTCAACCAATTAGCAACTTGTTCTCTTCCAAGAAGGTATAAGTTGGTACCTCCAGATTGTATGGCGCTGGTCCCTTTCTAATTCTGCCAGAAATATCATAATGTGAGCCATGGCAAGGGCAAAACCAACCACCAAAGTCACCAGCATTTGGCAAGGGGATACAACCCAAATGTGTGCAAACCCCAATCACAATGAGCCACTCGGGGTTCTTGACTCTCTCCGCATCCTGCTGGGGATCGCGAAGAGATCCAACATCAACGCTGTTTGCCAGCTTAATATCATCTTCTGTTCTGCGCCTGATGAACACAGGCTTTCCACGCCACTTAACAGTCACAGTGGTGCCTGGCTCAATGCTGGAGAGATCAACTTCAAGTGAAGCCAGAGCAAGAACATCCTTACTGGCTGACATGCTGAGCACAAACTTGAGGATAAGGAGACGGACAAGAGAGGCATAGACAAATCTACCACCTGTTAGGACAAAGTAGGCAAATGCCCTCTTGCTTGGGTCACCAGGAGGATATCGTTCATGATTGTGTTCATCGTATACAATCTTAGAGGAAGGGTTTTTGACAGCAGCGACAGTTGCTGGAATTTCAGGAATAATGCTGTTTTCTTTTGTATGGACTGGCAATCCAGTAGCAAAACCTAGGTACAAATTAAAAAAAAAATAATGAGCAACATTAAGTAGGCTAAGAAGATAATAAAGCAAACCCTGAAAAATAAAAAGAAGGCAAGCTCCAAAAACTATAGCAAAAACCAAACTGTGATGGTTACAGGGTACTGCTAAATGGTTGGCATAACCATTTGGGCAACAAGGCTGCACCGGGTATTGTCCTTACTGGTACTTGTGAATAGATGCCCAAAATTCAATTATGTTTTTGCGCACAATTAAAATTCAACATATGCACAATTAGAGGTGTAATTGCTTTTTGGCAATGTACTCATATGTGACAGGTACAGATACGCTCGAATACACACGTAACAAAGTTTTAGGTAAAAATATGTTTTGGGTATGTATTGGACGTTACTGAGTACGTTTTTTTTTTTTTTTTTCGGATTTAATTTTATTCAAAATTACATT
>NC_029790.2:116164542-116165391 GCF_000816755.2 Arachis ipaensis | reverse complement strand
ATTGACTATTTAGACTATTTAAATGTTTATTTTTTTAATTTAAGATTAATTATTTAGATTAGTTTAATGTTAAATTTGACATAACCATATTTTATTAGTTGAAAATAACCATTTACTTTTAAAAGTTTGTGAAATTTACATATATTTTTTATATATATACTACATACCCGTACCCGTACCCTTTTTTCCGTAAAATTTTCGTACCAGTACTGTAAAATAATAAACAACTAAAATATATTTACCAATTACTCTCAATAAGCTTCAATAATGACTTTTTCTCTCTTTCTTCTTTTCTTTTTTTATTTTTATTTTTGTCAATGAATAACATACTTTTGTTATAAATTATTGAACCAATTTCAAGGAAGCCTAACTTAAAATTAACAGAATTCTTGAATAAACTATCTCTTGTGAGCTATTGAACTAGTGATATAGGAGGGGCAAATCATAGGATGGCACAACAATTTGGGAATGATTGTTGAAGCAGTTATGGGAAGCCTAAAGAATAATAGAATTATTGGATAAACAATCTCTTGTGAACTATTGAACTAGTGATATACTGATATAGGAAGCGCAAATCATAAGATGGAACACAATTTGGTTATGAACTATTGAACCAGTTCTTGTGCCTAACCATGAATAAAAGAATTCTTGAATAAACAATCTCTTGAGAACTATGGAACTAGTGATATAGGACGGATAAATCATAAGATGGCACAAACAAATACCTTACAGCATACAAATATAACAATCATAACTATAATGAAGACCTGTGACTGGTCAAATATACTTGGTGTTGATCCAAATAAACAGCCTAATGTTTTACTTTTGGCTTTTTGTGAATTTTGTGAA
>NC_029790.2:116128014-116164392 GCF_000816755.2 Arachis ipaensis | reverse complement strand
AGTCAAAAGCACAAACACTCGACTGCATGATTTGAATTATATAAAGTTCAGAATTAGAAATGGAACTTTCTAGTTATTGACAGCACAATTATACATGCTAATATCGATTTTAGAAAGATAGCGCCTCACTTGGTATGTTTTATACTTTCATAATTTTTCATTGGTAATGCAATCTCTTATACGTTCATGTTACTTGATGTTTTTACTATAATCCAAAGTCTATATTACAACCAGATGTGTCATTCTAGTTTCCACTATAAATGATATATAATGACAACAAAACCAACAATGAAGTATAACCTGTTATAGATCAGAACAACAGCATGCTAGGCTCGGGTAAAATTATTCTATTTATATATTCCCTCAATTAAACACTCTTGAAAAGCTGTTGGTTAGAATATACTGCCAACACAATATGAGAGTTCAAATGCTCGTTGGAATTGAATTTCATCCACAGAGGGTAGCCTCTGACTATCGAAACGACAAATGCAAGAGATTTCACATGTCGCACTGCATCGAAGTCAAAATTCAAAATTCCAAAAGAAGAAAAATATGAGCACTATTCAACGCCATCTTTTATCCTTCTGTTCTTTGGGCACAAAATAGCACGTGTAGAAGAACACCACCACCAACAATCACTACCACCCCCAAATCCCAGACAAATGTTCGATTGCAATCAGCAAAAAACACGCTCACAATACATAAACTTCGAATCTAGACACCAACCAAGAACGAGTTAAATGATTTGCGTAAAGCAACTACCAATACTACGATATGACGAATAATAATAAAATCAGGTTGGCGCATAAGCACATAAACATACCGAACAGACAAAAGCATCAAATCAAGGGAACGGGACAGCAATAAACACAAATCAACTGGTTTGGTTTCGTTTTGATTTGGAGCTGAAACAAAAATGAATATGGAAAGGAAGAGGGAGAGAGGGAGAAAACCCTAACCTCGGAATGGGAGAAAGAATTGGGGTTGGGGAGCGGATCCGCGATCGTGGGAGTCATAGTGAGGAGCGATGGGGTTCCGAGAGACGAAAGCAGAGGCAGCGTGGTTAGCTCTCCATGAAGACGAAGACAGAGAAGAGAACCTCTTTGCCGCAACCCTCAACATCTTCGTCGTGCTCGTGAGCTCTTCTTTATTTTCAGTTTTTCACTGATCTCCTCCCTTTTTCACTTCAGTTTTTGATTTGTTTCCTCTGTTGTGTGGAACGACCGAATGAGGCGATGCGTCCCGATGCTTTGGGAATTAATCAGTTAGCTGCAAAAAAGAATTGGGCAGTAAATACATGTTTAAAATAAGAATTTTTAGAATTAAAATATAACTAATATGGGTAATGCTAGGAAAAAAAATAGTTAGAATTTGTCTTATTTAGTATTAATTAATTATCGCAACAATTAATGAATGATAAATAAAATAAGTTATGGCTGTTTTTGACTGATTTTCTTTGGTTACCAAACATTTCCGAACTAATGTTAACTGATTAAAATAAATGAACGAACTATCAATTCGATTTTTGTCTATTCTTTTGAATGACACTGCGATCCTTCAAAATAAAAATTATTTATTTCGATTTTTGTTTTCTACCTTCATGACACAATACGATATTTTGTAGGTATTTTTTTCGTTAACTTCAAACGAAAAACACCAACGTGTCATGATAATCTTGTGTGCTAACATATCTCGCTGCGGATGTAAATGTTTGTTGCATACGTGAACAATGTAAAATACGATGTCATTTTTTCATGATGTAGATTAGGACAACTAAGCCCCTGACCATTTCATATTATCCTCGTATGCAACAAACATCCACATTAGCAGCCAGATATGCCAGCACACAAGGTTACTGTAACACGTCAGCATTTTTTGTTTGGAATTGACGGAAAAATATTCACAGAGACCGCGTTGTGTCACGGAAGTATATGATAAGAACCGAAGTAGATCATTTTTATTTTGAGGGATTGCGTTGTCATTTGGAAAATAGATAGAGACCCCATTAGTAGTTCACTCAAAATAAATCGTTAACAAGTAAGAATAAAGTTCTGAAAACCGAACTAGTGATCGAATCACTCTAATTTTTGGTTTATTGATTTAGTGATTCAATCGATTCAACTGCGGTTTAACCGAAATAACCGAATTATAATAAAATAATATATAAAATAATAAATAAACACAAAAAATATAAATACAGAAAATACAGAAAAAAATAAAATTTTTTTGTCTTGATAAAAAAAAGTCTTCATGAAAAGATAAAAAAAAGTTTGTTGGGCTCAATGAAATTCAGTCCATATGTAACATAAGACTAAAAGTCTAAAAAACAAAATCCGAATATATTGCTATATCATTCAATTGGATTAAATCTCTAAAGTGGTTCATCAGATTCATAGCTTTTATCATTTTAGTCTCTCGAATTCAAAATTACCTATATTAGTTTTTGAGATTCAGTTTTACGCACCATATTGGTCCCTAAACATTTTCTAATACTAAATCAGCGAATTAAATGCTGAATTAGCTCTGACTTGCCACGTTGAACATATGGCTAAACAACATCATTTTAGCTTGGCACTTAAACAAGAAGAAGTTTATATGATGTGCAACTCATTTTCCAAAATGACCTCATTTTTACCTTATTTAAGAACTAAAACGAAACGACGTTATTTAGCCATGTGTCTAATGTGACAAGTCAGAACTAGTTCAGCATTTTGTTGGTTGATTCGATGCTGGAAAGGGTTTTGGGACCAATATGGGCCTAAACTGAATCTCGATGACCAATATAATAAATTTTGAATTTGAAAGACTAAAATAATAAAAGGCGTGAATCTCAGAGACCACGATAGAATTTGCTTCTATTCAATTGTTAACTTTTATCCCTCTCCCATTCAAACAACAACAATGGCACACATTTAGGCACGTATATTACACACAAACTTAAAGAAAGAAACAAAACAATGATATTTCATTTTCTCAGAAAGAGAAAAAAAAGATGCACAAATCAACCAATATTTTCAAGCCTTTAAGGACCACCATCATGTTGTCGCCGTTCCAAATCCACCATCTTTGCATCGGGACAGTGGCTTCTATGGCAACGGTGGGAGTGAGGGCGGAGCTTGAGTTCGAGAGAAAGGAGAAGGAGTAACTGCGTGAGTGAGATAGTGCTTCACATAATCGCAGCTTAGTTGAGGGTTTCTCATTCTCTGAACAAAACGGCGCCGTTTGGTGCAAAATTTTGAAAATTAGCCGGGTTCCGGTTTAGTTCAATCGGACAATTTTCAATCGGTTTGACGGTTCAATCATGGTTTTAAACTTCAGCGATTATGTCTTCTGACCGATTTGCCTTTCTTACCGATTTATAGTTCGACCAACCGGGTTTTGAGAACCTTGAGTAAGAACAAACAAATAAATTGTGTATATGTATCAACAAAGAAAAATATAAAACAAAAGAGTAAATATTATTTTTGGTTACACACTATTAAAACACCCTTTTATAATTCGAAAATTTAGTCTCTACCTATTTAAGTAATTGATCTAAATAACCGTTGCTTATATCAGTAATGAAAATGTTTACACTAATTACTTGAATGGTTAACAACCAATTAACAATTTTTAAATTATGGTGAAGCACTTTATACTTCAAGCAAGTGATTAGACACCGAAAAGAATATTTACTCCAAAAAAAATAACACTGAAGAATCATTCTTGGTCCCCAAATATTAATAAAAACAAAGTCTGAAGGAGCAAAATAAACAAAATCAGAATGCATAAAAGGTAAACAATACATTTTTGACATAATAGAATTCACACACGAAAAAGAACAGGATCATAATTTGCAAGAATTGCACATTTATTTAAAATAGTAGCACAGTTAACAGTTTAACACCCCCTATGTTTTAATTTCTTATGCCACAATTCCATTGTTTTTTTTCCCCAAAGCAGTGTTTTAGCAATACATGATTAGCAATACTTTTTGAAGAACCAATAAATGAAGTATTCGATGAAAAAGAAATAGGATTAGAAATCATAAGACTATCAAAGATGTAAATTTCATTCAGAGCTTTGTCTTGGAGAGGAAGTTTATGAGTACCTTGATCATGAACAACACAAAAATGAGGCAAAATTTCAAAGAACACATAATTATCACCGACAAATTTGAAGACACTCAACAAATTTTGAGTTATTTGCAGAATATGTAATAAATTAGTAAGAAAACTAAAATTTCTAATTTTATCATAAAGAACTGAAGAACCGTGAAAAAGAATTTGCGCATCTTGGCCATTATCTATAAAAAGTTAGTTAGTCTCATGAGCAAAAGGTGCGGATGTCAAGAGATTCAAGAAATCAGAGATGATGCAGTGGCAAAAAAGAACGATTCTACTTCTATAACTCAGGTAATGAATTCAATATATTCTTCAAATAGCCATCAGCGGCCTCTTATGCTATGGCTGAGGGGTTGATGAAAAAGGCTGAAAAAAGTTACACCCGAGTTTTTGGAGAGAACTTGGATTTGAAGGAGGAGGTGAGGCGACTTAAAGACGATTATGCCAACTTGGAGGAGTCGGTTGCTGAAGTTACAGAGGAGATGTTTGAGAACCTGAAGAATCAACTTTGGGTTATTTCTCCCGACCTGGACATTTCTCTTCTCAACCCTGACATGGTCGTGGTTGATGGGAAGATCACCCCTCCTCCCCGAGAAGGTGATATCACCATGTCCGACTTGAAGACCTCAAGGGAGCCCTGGGTAGAATCTCCTCAGCCAGAAGCCGTTCCGTCCGAAGAGGCACCGTCGAGTTCTTCGCCTCAATCTACAGTTATGCCGACCGAGGAGACCTTAACGACTTCCTCTACTGAACCTGGATCCCCTGCTGTTACTGATGATCAAAACTCACTCCTTGGTCCAATTTAATATCTCAATCAAGGCCCGATTTGAACTTTTGTATATTTTGCATATCTTTTGTGGATATTGGTCCTTGTTACAGGACCTAACAACTTTTTCTTTTGATATAAACTATTTCTGTTTAAGTTGCTATTATGACTGTCGTGATCCTTTTTTTGTAAAAGGCTTTTGTATGTTCTTTTGAATTTCCTTTTGACTTAGGATTTTAAGATTGTTGTTTCCATTGCATAATTTGGACGGCCAATTTTGTTGTTCGACCATTTTAAAGACTTAGGTTATTTTTGCGATACATTTTATATTGCCCGAATACTTTCCGACTTACAAGTCGTAGTTACCGAGCTTACATAATCGTCATTTATAGCCTTTTTACATCGACTTGTACCTCGTCGTTTCATATTACCGACCACATAGGTCGGTCAATGGATTTTTGCATTTTTTTTAGCTTAAGTCGGTGTGTATCGTAGGATAAGCAATGGAATTAAAAAAATATTTTAATCATTAATGAAGAGCATTTTACAAAAGTGCTTTTGCTACTAAGGGTGGTAACTTCCTTGTCCCTAGTCCCCACTTTGATGCCTCATTAAAATCTCCTTCTGGAAAATTCTTTTCGGGAAAAAATCATGAAGTCGGAAAAAAAAGTACATCAAGTAGCGAGGTACGTTTCTAGCTATAATATCTCTTCAAATTGCATGCGTGCCACGACATTGGGAGCTTGGCTCCATTCAAGTTGGACACCTTGTAAAAGCCTTTTCCCAAGACTTCAGCTATCTTGAAAGGTCCTTTCCAATTAGCAGCAAGCTTCCCTTCTCCCGACTTGTTTACCCCGATATTATTTCTTATCAGAACCAGATCACTTGTGGCGAAACTTCTTCGTATGACCTTTTTATTGTACCTGACCGACATCCTTTGCTTCAGCGCCATTTCTCTTATCTATACTTGTTCTTGGACTTCAAGGAGGAGTTCGAGTTCCTCTCTTTAAGCTTGGATGTTCCCTACCTCATCATAGAATCTGTTCCGAGGGTTACCTGAAACCGTAGGTCAATCTCGGACGAGATCTTCTGTACTGGTTGGAGATAACGTGTCCGGCGGGTGAGTGGCGGTCGGAGTTGTTGTATCCGACTGATGGACTGGCTATGCTGCTGATCCTTCGTCACCGGAAGGTGGGGGGTACCTGCAAGGGACTCCGATGCTTAAGTTAGCAAGGGTATTAAGCAGGTTTTTAGTAGAATCAGAGTATGAGTTATACCTGGGTGCTCCAATGTATTTATAATGGTGTGGAGTAACCTTTTTAGATAAGATAAATTAGTTATCTTTATCTTATCTTATCTTTGGGTGATGTCATCTTATCTTCAAGGGAATCGCCCTTATCTCTATAGGCTTGGGCTGCCTTTGAATTTGGGTTGTGTTCCTCTATTCGGGCCCTTTATTGGGCTTTCCTGGCAATTTGGCCGAGCTCTTTGAGAAGAGGTCGGATGGTCTGACCTGAAGAGGTCGGTCGCTTTGTCGCTAAACATCCCGGGTCGGATAGCTCGACCCAGGGTATGAACAGTGCCCCTGCTCGAGCTCGGTCTTTCTTTTTGAGGTCGAGTCTTACTTTTAGGACTTCAATCCTTCTCTGGTGAAGCCGAACTCGAGCATCTTGTCGACTTCATCTTTGTAGCGTTCTTCCTTTTTGAATATGGAACGTTTTCTTTTGCTTCTTCTTAAAAGTGCGCGCTTTTGCATTAGCGCTCTTAGCCTTGGGAATATGCGAGGGTTTTAATACCCTCATTAATTGGTTTTTAATTGCCCCGTTTCTCTTAGCCTCTCTATTTTGAATTTCACACTCAGAAAAAAATGGTTTCTCTTCTCCGTCTTCTTTGCTCGAAAGGTGATTCTGTCTCTCCATCTTCAATCTTCTTCGAAGCTTCTTCCTTTGTTCAGGTTGGTTCTTCTTTTCATTGTTCTCATCATTTTTTCTGGTAAAGCTTTGATTCTGACGGAATGTATGTTGGAAAGCTTGAACCTTTTTGTAGTCTTTTATGCATACTCCTGGTATTTTTGTTGAGGCTTTTTAGGGCTTTGCATATTTTGCTGCTTGCTTCTAGTTGTTCTTTAATGCTTGAGTTTTGTGAACTGCACTTGTTTATTTCTAAAAAGATTGCCCCTTGATTTTTGCCCTGTTGATAGCTTTCCTTGCTTCTGAACTTTGTAGAAGATAACGATGCTTGTTTTGATTTTCTTTGTTTGTTTGGGGGGATTTTATTTCTCTGAAAAAGGGTTGTGTCTTCGATGATTTCTTCTTGATACATTTTGTTGCTTGGTAGCTTCGTTTGTTAATCGAACTGGGACGGTGAGCCTGGGAGGTAGTTTATTTTGGTGGTTTTATTTGATTTGTGGCTTTCTATTCAGAGTTGTCGTTTTCGTTGAAAAAAGGGTCATTATCTTCCTGTATTCGAGGTGTAGGCTTGTAGGTTTTCCTGAGTCCTTGTTTTGCCTCCAAAGGGTGCCCCTGGATCTTTTTGGTGTAGGTCCTGAGGTTTCCTTTTATCGCTTGTACTGCGCTGGATTGTGTTGGTCGAGTTGTTTTGACTTCGTCTGAGATGTTTTTTAGTAATCCAATCTTCTTTTCTTGTTTGTAGGACTAGTTGACCATGTCTTCTCGCAAAAATATTGTCGAGGCATCTTCTAAGGTTCCTGAGGGGATGTCTGATTGGTTGGACTCCCTTGTGTTGCTGTGTGTTTCTTTAGCCAATTCTGAATTTTGTGTAGAGCTTAGAAAACATCACCGAATTTGTAGCAGTGGAGATCAGGAGAACAGTTACGAGTTGGTAGCACCTGATTCTGACGATAGGGTTTGCTTCCATGTGCTGACTCAGGGGGAGCGTTCCTTTTTCTATGCATATGATTTCTTTTTTAGCCAAATAAACATCACCCTTCCCTTTACTTCTTTTGAAACTGACCTGTTATGGTCCTGTAACGTTGCCCCCTCTCAGCTTCACCCAAATTTTTGGGGTTTTATCAAGATTTTTCAGTTGGTTTGTCGAGAATTTGCTGTTACTCCTTCTCAAACTCTCTTTTTGTATCTTTTTGTGTTGACCAAGCCAGGGACTACCAAGAAGAAGACTTCTTGGATTTCTTTTAGGTCTGCCTAGGGGCACAAGGTTTTTTCTATGTATGATGAATCCTTTCGGGATTTTAAGAATTAATTCTTTAAGGTCCGGACTGTTGAAGGAGCTCGGCCTTTCTTTCTAGATGAGAACAATGAACCCCGCTTTCCTTTAGAGTAGCAGAAGAACGTAGTGGTATCCCGATACACCTGGGAGATGTTGGACGTGGTCGAGCAGGCCTTTGTAACTGTTTTGGAGGACATTTGGGGGGAACCTCCTCATTTGGACATTAAAAAATCTTTGGGGGACCCATCCCTTGTTCGAAATGCATTGGGTATTTACTTGATATATTTTGTTTCTTGTTTTTTCTTTGCTGCCTTCTTCTTTTTCCGGTTTGTAAAGCTGTTTGTTCTTCATTTTTCAGAGATGGCTAAGAATAATGAATCGATGAAGGCTTTCAAGAAAGCGAGAAAGGCTACTGCGGCCCAGAACATCTCGACCAGGGCGGATAGAAAAGGGTCCTCTCAGGTTCCGCCGAAGCCATCTGTGCCGAGCTTGCCCGGACCGAGGAGAATGATTCCTACTCCTCGAGTCTGTGTACTTGATCCTCCGCAGTCTTCTGCCGTTGTTTCTTACCCTCTGGTCGTTCCTCCTTCTAAAAGACCCCGAACTGTCGAGCCCTTCAATCTGGATGCGCCTGATTTCGACGCTGTTGGCTTTGTCGACCAGCAAATCGGTCCTTATGGTGCCCTCCCTATGGATGATGTATCTCTCCTTCGCCATTTAGATTTTATAACTTGGAGTAGTATTAAGATGGCGCATATGGGAGCTGCCCTGTACCGAACTGCTCAAGATCTTCCTCTTCATGCCACCAAAGCCTTCATGGAGGAGGCTAAGCAGGAGTTCGACCGGATGAAGGGTTTGAAAGAGGAACTCCAAGTGAAAGTGACCAAGCTGGAGAAGGAGTTGGAGGTTGAAAAGGCTAGTTCTGTTGCCTTGGCGGCTTCTGTGAGGTTGGCTGAAGACACGGCGTTGAGGTACAAGGATAGCTATGTCACGACCTATAGGGAAGTGATGTGTCTTAGGGTGGAGTTGGAGTCTGCCCGGGTTGATTATGCCGAGCTCCAGGGTCACCTTGTAGGCAGCATAAATGCTGCTTATGAGAACCTGAAGGAGCAAGTTCGGGTTCTTGCCCCTGAGGTCGATCTTGCTCTATTTAGTCTGGATAATGTTGTAAAAGATGGCAAGATTGTCCCTGACGACCCTGATGATGCGATGTTGAGCCCCCCTCTGTGCCTGCGGCAAAAGCTTCTTTTATGCCGACTTCTTCAGCTCCTTCCTCTGAGGTCGTTCATCCTAAATCAGATCCTGATTGCCAAATCTTGAATAGGGATGACGGGACAGTGGATGCAGTGCCTCTTCAGACTCGCCCTCCTTCACCTCGTGTTGATGTTGCCGAGAAGCCTTCGGATAAATAGTTTTCTAAATGTTTGTGTAGATAGCCCGGCTTGTGGGCTTTTAAACTCTTTATGATGTTTGCTGACTGTTGACACTCTTTTAATTGCTGTTTAGAAACTTTATTTTGAAAAAAAAATAGTTTCCAAGTTCTTGGGGCTGATTATGGTAGCTTCTTGAGCTTGTTATTATTATAACTTTATGCTTTTCATATCATTCTGTTTGCATCTGCCTTGGTATCTTTTTAGGCTTTTTGAAGTGTTGGAGCTTTGTTGACCTCTTTAGATTGCCTTTATACTTGTGGCTTGATTCCTCTGAGGTTGTAGTTGCTTGGATCCAACTTGTATGTCGGCTTCCTTATGTTGGCTTGAAGTTGTTTCTAATAACCCTATTTGTTGGGACCTCTGTGAGGTCTCCGTTAGTAATTACCTTTATAACGTTAAGGTTTTTGGGAAGTCGACTTCGTCATTTCAGTTACTTCTAGTAATCCTTTCTTTTGGACCTTGTTAGGTTTTATTTTAGGAATTACTCTTGTAACTTGTTTGAGGAAGGCTAACTTCTTTATGTCAGTCTTACCTAAGTTATTTCTAGTAACCCTCTTTCTCGGACCCTCGTCAAGTCTCTTTCAGGTGCTACTTTTTATAACTTGTTGATTTTGGAACCGACTTCCTTGTGTTGGTTCCTTCTAAGTTAATTTTAGTAATCCTCTTTCTTGGACCTTGTTCAGGTCTCTTTCAGGGATTACTTTTATAACTTTATGTTTTGGGCCGACTTCATCATGTCGGGCCCTTCTAAGTTATTTTTGCAATCCTCTTTGTTGGACCTTGTTCAGGTCTCTTTCAGGAATTATCTTTATAACTTTATGTTTTGGGCCGACTTCATCATGTCGGGCCCTTCTAAGTTATTTTTGTAATCCTCTTTCTTGGACCTTATTCAGGTCTCTTTCAGGGATTACTTTTATAACTTTATGTTTTAGGCCGACTTCTTCATGTTGGGCCCTTCTAAGTTATTTTTGTAATCCTCTTTCTTGGACCTTGTTCAGGTCTCTTTCAGGGATTACTTTTATAACTTTATGTTTTGGGCCGACTTCATCATGTCGGGCCCTTCTAAGTTATTTTTGTAATCCTCTTTGTTGGACCTTGTTCAGGTCTCTTTCAGGAATTATCTTTATAACTTTATGTTTTGGGCCGACTTCATCATGTCGGACCCTTCTAAGTTATTTTTGTAATCCTCTTTCTTGGACCTTATTCAGGTCTCTTTCAGGGATTACTTTTATAACTTTATGTTATGGGCCGACTTCATCATGTCGGGCCCTTCTAAGTTATTTTTGTCATCCTCTTTGTTGGACCTTGTTCAGGTCTCTTTCAGGGATTATTTTTATAACTTTATGTTTTGGGCCGACTTCGTCATGTCGGGCCCTTCTAAGTTATTTTTGTAATCCTCTTTCTTGGACCTTGTTCAGGTCTCTTTCAGGGATTACTTTTATAACTTTATGTTTTGGGCCGACTTCTTCATGCCCGGCCCTTCTAAGTTATAGTAATCCTCTTTTATAGGGCTGGCCAGACCTCTTTCCAGGGATTTACTTATAACTTTGGTTATTGCGACTGGTCCGACTTCTTTACGTCGGCCAGTGTTTAAGTTATTTTTTAGCAATCCATTTTGTTAAGACCTCGTCAGGTCCTTTCTATGGATCACTTTCGATAACTTCTTGCATTATTCTGTTTTCATCTTTGCCGATTTTGTAGAGATTGGGTTTAATCCTCGTTTGGTCGACCTTTTAATGAATTTGGTTTTCATCTTTGTTGGTCTTTTATCGTGATCGTGCAGTGAATTTGATTTTCACTTTCTTCCAATCTGTAGCTTTATAATCGGATGATGAATGTTTCAGATTAATACGCCTTGAGAATTTGTAGAAGATCTAAACAGATTTTATTCAAAAGAAAATACAAATATATACATGTGAGAGCTTTATCCCTCTAAGTCGGGCAATTTATAGGTCTTGGCTTGGCGCCTCATTAAAAAACCTTTTTAGGAAAAAGAGTGCGCCTTATCCTAAGATCCTTTATCATCCTTAACTATAGTACCTTCTTAGGTTGCAGGCGTGCCATGACCTAGGAAGCTCTCGCCCATCGAGTTCGGACAGTCTGTAGTAGCCCTTTTCAAGTACTTCTATGACTCGGTAGGGTCCTTTCTAGTTTGCTACCAGCTTTCCTTCTCCAGGTCGAGTTGTTCCGATATCATTTCGGATTAGGACGAGGTCGTTCTAAGCAAATCCTCGCGGCACTACCCTTTGATTGTATCTTGAAGCCATTCGACGTTTTAATGCCTCTTCCCTGATCCGAGCTCTTTCTTGGACTTTTGGGAGTAGGTCGAATTCTTCCCTTTGAAGTTGGGAGTTGGCCTCTTCATTATAGTGGATCACTCAAGGCGACCCTTCTTCAATCTCCACTGGGATCATTGCCTCCATTCCGTACGCTAATCGGAAAGGTGATTCCTTTGTGGTAGAATGCGGCGTTGTTCGATATGCCTATAGGACTTGTGGGAGTTCCTCAGCCCAGGCTCCCTTTGCGTCCTATAATCTCTGTTTTAGCCCAGCCAATATGACTTTGTTGGCAGCTTCGACTTGTCCATTGGCTTGGGGATGTTCTACGAAAGTGAACTGGTGTTTTATGTTCAAGTCGGCCACTAACTTTTTGAAGCCTGCATCTGTGAATTGGGTGTCATTGTCTATGGTGATGGAGTATGGAACCACGAACCTTGTGACAATGTTCCTATATAGGAATTTTTGACTTCTTTGAGCAGTGGCGTTAGCGATGGGTTCTGCCTCGATCCACTTTGTGAAATAGTCTACTCCTACTATGAGGAATTTAACTTGTCCTGATCCCTGAGGGAAGGGTCCAAGAAGGTCGAGTCCCTATTTTGCGAATGGCCAAGGTGAGGTCACGCTGATGAGTTCCTCTGGCGGGGCGATGTGGAAGTTGGCATGTTTCTGACATGGTGGACATGTCTTTACGAACTCCGTGGCTTCTTTTTGTAGAGTTGGCCAATAGAACCCTGCCCGGAGTACTTTTTTGGCAAGTGCTTGCGCTCCGAGATGATCGCCACAGTTGCCACTGTGTACTTCTTCTAGAATTTCTTTTGTGTTGGAAGTCGGAACACATTTTAACAATGGTATTGAAATCCCTCTTTTGTATAGAATATTGTTTATGATAGTGTAGTATTGTGCCTCCCGTTTTAACCTCTTTGCCTCCTTTTCATCTGTAGGAAGTGTTTCTGTTTTGAGGTAGTTAATTATGGGAGTCATCCATCCTTGATCCAGACCTGTTATGGCTAGGACTTTTTCCTCTTCCGAGATTGACGGGTGCTGCAGCATTTCCTGGATGAGACTTCTATTGTTGCCCCCTGGTTTGGTGCTGGCTAGCTTTGAGAGTGCGTCAGCTCGGGCATTCTGTTCGCAGGGTATGTGGCGGATCCGAGTTGTCCGAGCTGTTCCCTGGTTTTGTCCAAGTACTTTTTCATGGTGGGATCCTTGGCTTGGTAGCTCCCTGTTATTTGTGAAGTGACCACCTGTGAGTCGCTGAAGATGATGAGTTTTTGAGCTCCAACCTCTTTAGCCAACTTCAAACCAGCTAGTAGTGCCTCATATTCAGCTTGGTTGTTTGAGGCAGGGAACCCGAATTTGAGGGAAAATTCGATATGGGTTCCTTGGTTGCTTTCAATTATCACACCTGCGCCGCTTCCAGTCTTATTCGAAGAGCCGTCCACATAGAGATTCCATTCTATAGGGGTTTCCGGGGTGTCTGTAAATTTTGCAATGAAGTCGGCCATGTATTGTGATTTGATGGCTGTCCGTGCTTCGTATTGAAGGTCGAGCTCAGACAACTCGACTGCCCATTGCAAGATTCTGCCCGGTAGGTCTGTTTTCTGCAATATCCCTTTTATGGGTTGTTGGTCCGAACCGTAATGGTGTGGGCTTGGAAATATGGGCGAAGTCGTTGAGATGTTAAGATGAGAGCGTAGGCAAATTTTTCTATTTTTTGGTAGTTTAGCTCGGATCCTTGTAATGATTTACTGATGAAGTATATGGGTTGTTGCCCACTGTCGTCTTCTCGAACTAATGCTGAGGCTACTGCCCGACTTCCTACCGCGAGGTACAATATGAGTGGTTCTTCTTCTCGTGGCCGAGATAGGATGGGTGGCTGTCCTAGGAATCTTTTGAAATCTTGGAAGGCTTGTTTGCACTCCGTTGTCCATTCGAACATCTTTCCTTTCCTTAGAGTAGCATAGAAGGGGAGAGATCTTATCGCTGATCCCGCTAGAAATCTGGACAAGGCTGCCAGTCTTCCATTGAGCTGTTGTACCTCTTTGATGCAAGTCGGGCTCTTCATATCGAGTATGGCCTGGCATTTATCCGGATTTGCCTCGATTCCTCTTTGTGTGAGCATAAAACCCAGGAATTTGCCAGCTTCTACTGCGAAGGTGCATTTTACAGGATTAAGTCGCATGCCATACCTTCTTATGGTGTCGAATACTTGGGCGAGGTCGGACAGCAACGTCTCTTCACTTTGTGTCTTTGTTAACATGTCATCCACATAGACTTCCATGATTTTTCCAATATGATCTGTGAAGACCTTATTCATTAATCTCTGATAAGTAGCTCCCGCGTTTTTAAGACCAAAAGGCATGACGATGTAGCAATAGTTTGCTTTTGGTGTTAAGAATGAAGTTTTTTCTTGGTCGGGTGGATACATTGGGATTTGATTGTATCCCGAATATGCGTCCATAAACGAGAGATATTTATATCCGGAGGAGGCATCTACCAGAGCGTCGATACTTGGGAGTGGATAAGGATCTTTTGAGCAGGCTTTGTTGAGATCAGTGTAGTCGGTGCACATTCGCCACTTCCCATTTGATTTTTTCACCAAGACGACGTTAGCTAACCATAGTGGGTACTTGACTTCTCTTATGAATCCTGCCTCCAGTAGAGCTTGTACCTGCTCTTCCACAGCTTGGGATCGTTTTGGTCTGAGCTTTCTTCGTCTTTGTTGTACCGGCCGAGATTCTGGGTAGACCGCCAACTTATGCCACATTAATTTGGGGTCTATGCCTGGCATGTCTGCAGCCTTCCATGCAAAGAGGTTGACGTTATCTTGTAAGAACTGTACGAGTGATTCTTTTATGTTTCCTTTTAGGATCGTACCAATGTTGGTTGTTTTGTCCGGGATGTCTCCGATCTGGACTTTCTCTACTTCACCCTCGGGTTGTGGGCGGAGTTCTTCCTGCCTCTGAACTCCACCAAGTTTGATTGTGTGGAATTCTTCTCCTCTGCCTCTGAGGTTTAGACTTTCGTTGTAACAGCAGCGCGCTGTCTTCTGGTCTGCTTTTATTGTAGCTATCCCTTCTGCAGTTGGGAATTTCATGCATAGATGTGGAGTCGAGACTATTGCGCCGAGCTGATTCAATGTTGTCCGACCTATTAAGGCATTGTAGGCTGAACTCACGTTGACCACGATGTAGTCTATCTTGAGTGTTCTTGACTGGTTTCCTTTTTCGAAGGTTGTGTGTAGTGAGATGTATCCAAGTGGTTGAACTGGGGTGTCTCCCAGTCCGAATAGGTTGTTTGGATATGCTCTAAGTTCTTTTTCTTCCAGGTCGAGCTTGTCGAAGGCAGTTTTGAACAAGATGTCGGCGGAGCTCCCTTGGTCTATCAGTGTGCGGTGGAGATTTGTGTTTGCCAATATAATAGTGATGACCATGGGATCGTCATGTCCTGAGATGATACCGAATGCGTCTTCTTTGGTGAAAGTAATTGCGGGGATGTCGGGTGCTTCCTCTTTCCCCTCGACATGATATACTTCTTTAAGATATCTTTTGCGAGATGATTTGGAGATTCCTCCTCCAGCAAATCCGCCGTGTATCATGTGGACGTGTCTTTCTGGTGTACGAGGTGATCGCTCGGTTTGTCCAACATCTTCGTCCCTTCTTCTTTTTCTTTGGTCATCGTCCCGGGTGGGCAGATACTGATCTAATTTTCCTTCTCTTACTAGTTTTTCTATGACATTCTTTAAGTCAAAACATTCGTTGGTAGAATGCCCACGGATTCGATGGTATTCGCAATATTCAGTCTGATTTCCTCCTCTTTTTTTGCCTTTGAGTGGTCGAGCTGGGGGTATTTTTCAGTGTGGCAAACTTCCCTGTAGACATCCACAAGGGACACCCGAAGAGGGGGGTGTAATTGTGATATTTTTTTATTTTCTCCCCATGTCGATCTTCCTTCTTTTTGGATTCTTTGTCCTTATCCCGGGAGGGGTAGGTGAATCCAGATTTTGAGGTCTTCCCTAGTCGGGAGTTTTCCTCCATGTTGATGTACTTCTCTGCTCGTTCTTACACTTTGTTCAGAGATTCGGGGTGTTTTTTCGATATAGATTGGTTAAAAGGTCCCTCTCACAAGCCATTGATGAGGCCCATAATGGCGGCCTCCGTTGGTAGGCTTTGTATGTCCAAGCATGCCTTGTTGAATCTTTCTATGTAGCTGCGTAGACCTTCCCGATCTCCTTGTTTGATTCCTAATAAACTTGGGGCGTGCTTGGTTTTGTCTTTCTGGATAGAGAATCTGGCTAGAAAATTTTTGGCCAAGTCGTCAAAGCTTGAGATGGACCTAGGGGGTAGACTGTCGAACCACCTAATCGCCGTTTTGGTCAAGGTAGTTGGGAAGGCTTTGCAGCGGACTGCGTCTGAGGCGTCGGTGAGGTACATTCGACTTCTGAAATTGCTGAGGTGATGGCTGAGATCTGTCGTGCCGTCATATAAAGGCATATCTGGGAGTTTAAAGTCCTTAGGAATTTTGTTCTTCATGATCTCCCTAGTGAATGGATCTTGATCCTTGCGAGAGCTGTCCTCATCGGTGGATCGAGTAGCTTTGGTTTTGAGATCGGTTTTGAGTTTTAGAAGTTTATCTTCTAACTCCCGACGCCGCCTTATCTCCTTTTGTAAATCTTTCCCAACTTCTCGCTGATGTTGTGCTTCTTTTTCAAGTTGTTTTAAACGACCATGAAGCGTCTCTAGAGCTCCCAGGTTTGGTGAATTTTTGTCCCCGTTAGATTCTGGGGTATCTTTTGGTGTAGTGTCCGCGTTTTTGTGCGGCGTTCTATCTTCTAGATCTGAATTATGGTCGTTGTCATGGTCGTCCGCCATGGTGATGGGATGACTTCCAGGTTCCCCAGCAACGGCGCCAATGTTCTGAGGGTTACCTGAAACCGTAGGTCGATCTCGGACGAGATCTTCTGTACTGGTCAGAGATGACGTGTCCGGCTGGTGAGTGGCGGTCGGAGCTATTGTATCTGACTGGTGGACTAGCTATGCTGCTGACCTTCATCACCGGAGGGTGGGGGGTACCTGCAAAGGACTCCGATACTTAAGTTAGCAAGGGTATTAAGCAGGTTTTTAGTAGAATCAGAGTATGAGTTATACCTGGGTGCTCCAGTATATTTATAATGGTGTGGAGTGACCTTTTTAGATAAGATAAGTTAGTTATCTTTATCTTATCTTATCTTTGGGTGAGGTCATTTTATCTTCAAGGGAACCGCCCTTATCTCTATAGGCTTAGGCTGCCTTTGAATTTGGGTCGTGTTCCTCTATTCGGGCCCTTTATTGGGCTTTCCTGGTAATTTGGCTGAGCTCTTTGAGGAAAGGTCGGATGGTCTGACCTAAAGAGGTCGGTCGCTTTGTCGCTAAATATCCCGGGTCGGATAGCTCGACCCAGGGTATGAACAGAATCTTACCCTTGGACTTTGCTCGTTAACTTCAACAGGGATCATGGCTTCTATCTCATATGCAAGTCGGAAGGGTGTTTCCCCAGTTGTGGAGTGAGGAGTTGTTCGGTAAGCCCACAGGACTTGCGGGAGTTCTTCTACCCATGCTCCTTTTGCATCCTGCAATCTTTTCTTCAGTCCAGCTAATATGACTTTATTGGCTGCCTCTACTTGTCCATTAGCTTGGGGATGCTCCACTGATGTGAACTGATGCTTGATCTTCATACTGGCCATTAAGCTCTTGAAGGTAGAATCGGTGAACTGGGTACCATTCTCTATGGTAATGGAGTGTGGAACTCCAAACCGAGTAATGATATTCTTATACAGAAACTTCCGACTTCTTTGGGCCGTGATAGTAGCTAGTAGTTCTGCTTCTATCCATTTGGTGATGTAATTCACTCCCACGATGAGGTACTTAACTTGTCTGGGTGCTTGGAGAAATAGTCCGAGTAGGTCCAGCCCCCATTTCGCGAAAGGCCATGGAGAGGTTAGCTAATGAGTTCTTCTCGGGGAGTGATGTGGAAGTTGGCATGCATCTAGTAAGGCGAATATTTTCTAACAAAGTCGGTCACATCTTTTTGCAAGGTCGGCCAAAAGAACCCAGCTCGAATCACTTTCCTAGCCAGAGACCGAGCTCCTAAATGGTTCCCACATATGCCATTATGCACCCCTTCTAAGACTTCTTCGGTTCTATAGGTCGGAATGCATTTTAGCAAGGGTGTGGACACCCTTCTTCTGTAGAGGACATTGTGTACTAAGGTATAGTTCTGGGCTTCCCTCTGAATTCTCTTGGCCACCTTCTGCTCCTCGGGGAGGATGTCAAATTTCAGGTATTCGATAAAGGAAGTCATCCACCCGAGGTTTAGCCCGGAGATATGTAGAACGTCTGACCTGTTATCTGACTTGATGACTGATGGCTCCTTGAGAGTTTCTTGTATCAGACTTCTGTTATTTCTTCCTGTTTTGGAGCTTGCCAATTTAGAGAGGGCATTAGCTCTGCTATTAAATTCTCAAGTTATATGTCGGACCTCAGTCTCGAGAAATTATTGGAGTTGCTCCAGTATTTTCTCCAAGTATCTCTTCATATTGAGATCTTTTGCCTGATACTCTCCATTGATTTGAGAGGTCTATTATTTGAGAGTCACTAAAGACTACCACTTTAGTCACTCTGACTTCTTTGGCGAGTTTCAAGCCTGCAATCATGGCTTCATACTCAACTTGGTTGTTGGAAGCAGGAAATTCAAATTTCAGGGAAAGCTCTATTTGAGTCCCTTCTTCGTTGACCAGGATGATGCTAGCACCACTTTCGACCTTATTGGAAGATCCATCTACATAGAGATTCTAGGTCGTGGATGTTTCAATCTTGTCACTTGTATATTCTACTTAAAAGTCAGTGAGGCATTGAACCTTGATGGCCGTCTGATTTTCGTACTTTAAGTCGAACTCAGACAGTTCTATGACCCATTGTACCATCCAACCTGCTATATCTGTTTTCTGAAGGATCTTTTTCATAGGTTGGTTCGTCCGGACTCTTATAATGTGCGTCTGAAAGTAAGGTCGGAGCCTTCTAGAATTAAAGCGTATGCAAATTTTTCTATTTTTTGATACCTTAATTCTGGCCCTTGTAAGACTTTACTGGTGAAATAGATGGGATGTTGTCTGACCTCGTCTTCTCGTATCAGAGCTAAAGCTACTGCCTTATCAACGACGGCTAAGTACAATACGAGTTCTTCTCCTAATTTTTTGCCGACTAAGAATGGGTGGTTGACTTAAAAAATTCTTGAACTCTTGAAAAGCTTCTTCACATTCAGGAGTTCATTCAAATTGGCATTCTTTTTTTAGTAGTGAAAAAGGGGTAAGAACCTTAAGGCTAATCCTGCCAAAAATCTAGACAAGGCAGCAAGTTGGCCATTCAACTGTTGAACTTCTTTCAAATAAGTTGGACTTCTCATATTCAAGATCGCTCTACACTTGTTAGGGTTGGCTTCAATTCCCCTTTGTGTGAGCATGAATCCTAAAAATTTTTCTACTTCTACCGCGAAGGTACACTTTGTGGGATTCAATCTCATTCCATGCTTCCTTATGGTGCCGAAGACTTGTGAGAGATCAGACAGGAGAGTTGCTTCATCCTTGGTTTTTACCAACATGTCGTCCACATATACTTCCATTAAGCTTCCAAGGTGGGGTGCAAACATCTTATTCATCAATCTCTGGTATGTGACACCTGTATTTTTTAATCCAAATGACATGACCACGTAATAATAATTTTCTCTTGGAGTAATGAACGATGTCTTCTCTGGTCTGATTTGAACATCGAAATTTGATTGTATCCCGAGTATGTATCCATAAAAGATAAGTATTGGTATCCTGAGGATGAATCTACTAAAGCATCAATATTGGGAAGAGGGTATGGATCTTTTGGGTAGGCTTTATTGAAGTCGGTGTAGTCGACACACATCCTCCACTTCTCGTTTTACTTTTTTACCAACACTACATTTGCCAACTATGATGGGTATTTGACTTCCCTGATGAACCCGGCCTCTAACAACGCTTGAACTTGCTCTTCGACTGCTTGAGCTCGTTTAGGCTTGAGTTTGCGCCTTCTTTTTTGAACAGGTCGGGATCCAGGGTACACTACTAGCTTGTGGGTCATGAGTCCGGGATCAATTCCGGGCATGTCGGCTGCTTTCCAAGCGAAGAGGTCAGAATTTTCCTGTAGGAGTTTGATGAGTTCTTTGTTCAAGTCTGTTCCCATGTTCACCCCTATGTTGGTATTCTTTCCGAATTTTTCTCCGATTTGTACCTCCTCCGTCTTCCCTTCAGGTCGTGGTCGTAGGTCGTCTCTCCCCCGGACTCCGAGTTCAATTAAATTGACTTCTTTACCTTTATCCCATAGATTCAAGCTTTCGTTGTAACATTTTCTTGCCAGCTTTTGACCCCCCTTGATGGTAGCAATTTCTTCCTGTGTCTGGAATTTCATTCAGAGGTAGAAAGTGGAGACAACTGCTCCTAGCCAATTCAGGGTCATCCTACCTATTAGGGCATTGTAGGCTGAAGCTACATCAACAACAATGTAATCGATGTTCAAAGTTTTGGACTTCAATCCTTTTCCAAAAGTGGTGTATAAGAAAATGAAGTTCAATGGCCTAATAGGCGTATCCCCTAACCCGAAGAGGGTATTCGGGTAGGATTTTAGTTCCTTCTCTTCCAACCACCAGTTTGTCGAATGCATGCTTGAACAAAATATCAGCTGAGATTCCTTGGTCCACTAAGGTCCTATGTAGATTTGAATTCGCAAGTATCGTAGTGATTACAACGGGGTCATCATGTCTGGGTATAATTCCTTGTGCATCCTCTTTTGTAAAAGAGATAGTTGGGAGGTCAGAGATTTCTTCTCTAACTTGATAGACTTCTTTTAAGTGTCTCTTTCAAGACGACTTAGTTAGTGCTCCCCCGGTAAATCCACCAGCTATCATGTGAACATGTCGTTCTGGAGTTTGTGGGGGCTCACCTTTTCAACCGATGTCTTCATCATCTCTTTTTCTCTTTCCATGACTGTCCGACCTTTCTATGATATGTTTATCCAACTGACCTTTCCTGGCCAGTTTTTCTATCATATTTTTCAAGTCGTAACAGTCATTTGTGGAGTGTCCATACAACTTGTGGTACTCGCAATACTCAGTGCGGCTTCCACCCTTTTTATTTTTAATCGGACGTAGAGTGGGGGGGGAGTTTCCCAGTATGGAAAATTTCCCTGTAGATGTCCACGAGAAAAACTCGTAGTTGCTGCGCAAAATTGAACTCCACACAACTGAACGGGCAAGTGCACCGGATCGTCCAAGTAATACCTCAGGTGAGTGAGGGTCGAATCACACAGAGATTGTCGGATTGAGCAAGCAACGGCTACCTTATAAATCTTAGTCAAGCAACTCGAAAAGATGGTTGTTTGTTTGAAAGCATAGATGAAATAGTAAAGAACGAAATACCAGATTAGTGTAAAAGAAATGATGGATAATTAGTTAAGGCTTCGTAGATGCGTATTCTTTCCGGATTAACTTTTCTTACTTTCTACTTCAACCACGAACGATTCATTCAATGGCAGCCGTAATTGACTAACTCATGTAGTATCCTCATCAAGTTAGTCTCTTCTAAACCATAGCAGTCCACCATATCCGAAAAACTCATATAGCATCCTCATCAAGTTAACTCATGGCTTCCCGCTATAGTTGAAGGTGAAGACCTAAGCAATCTACTCTCCTTCACAATCTTACTCAAAACACCACAGACAAGGTTGAATCTTCTGGATCAGGGAACGCTGCTTCTCATACTCTAGCCTTGATGCCACAGAAATCTTAGTAACCCACGGTCAATGGGATTATATGTCACATATCCAAAGTCGCCCAGGCACGCTCTTGGAATCTGCAGTGCATTCTCTAGCTTGTGGTTCAATGCTATTCGAGCAGGACTCACACGGAACCCATGTAGAACAAGGATGATTGTCATAGGTCATCCTCAATTCATGATATGAAGAACAAAAATGCACAAGAGAATGGAATCAAACGTGTATTGAAATAAAACAGTAATATTATTAATCCATGAGAATCAGCAGAGCTCCTAACCCTAACTTAGGAGGTTTAATTGCTCATGCTTTTATAGAAAGTAAAATGTGTAAAGGTAAAAGTGAGGCAGAAGATCCTAAATATGGGTGATCTTCTCCTATATATACTAATCTAATAACTAAGAAGTACAAAAATATGATAGAATAGACTAGAGGTGCGAAATCCATCCTTGGGCCCACTTAGGTTGAGTACTTGGGCAGAGCTTGGCGTCCAACTTTGGGGCGTTGAACGCCAGCCAGGGGATAGCTCCTTGGCGTTCAACGCCCAATATGGGCAGGCTCCTTTGAAGAAAAGTATAGATCTTTATATATTGCTGGAAAGCTCTGTAAGTTAGCTTTCCAACACCGTTAAGAATGCATCATTTAGACCTCTGTAGCTCCAGAAATTCTCGTTTGAGTGTACGTAGGTCAGAATCTGACAGCAGCTGCTACGCTTTCCTTGCCTCTGAATCAGACTTTGCCAAAGCTCCTCAATTTCAGCCAGAAATTACCTGAAATCACTATAAAACACAACAACTCAAAGTAGAATCCAAAAATATGAATTTTGCACTAAAACCTATAAAAACAAAATAGAACTTAAACAAAACATAACTAAAATAATATGAAAATGATGCCAAAAAGCATATAAAATATCCGACCATCAGAACACCAAACTTAAACTGTTGCTTGTCGCCAAGCAACCAAAAATAAAGTAGGATTAGGAAGAAGAGAAGGATAAAATGGATCTCAGAGTTTTCAATGAAGCTCAGTTTCACTTGATGAGCCGGGCTAATAACTATTTACTTCTGAATAGTTTTGGCATCTCACTATCCTTTGAAGCTCAGAAGTGTTGATGTCTTTAGGAATTCAGAATCTGGATGATATTATTGACTCTCTTAGTTTAGCTCTTTTTGATTCTTGAACACAGCTTCTTTTAGAGCCTGTCCGTGACCCTAAGCATTTTGTTTTCCCGTATTACCACTGGATACATAAACGCCACAGACACTTGGCTTGGTGAACCCCTTAGGATTATGATTCAGCTTTGCTAGAATCCCCAGCCAGTGGTGTCCAGAGTTCTTAGGCACAATCTTTTGCTTTTGGAATCACGACTTTAACTGCTCAATCTCAAGCTTTTCACTTGACACCTTCACACCACAAGCATTTAGTTAGGGGGAGGAGCTCAATTGAACTTTTTAGGCCAATATTTTGTTTCTTTTAGGCCCTCCTAATCATTGATGCTCAAAGTCTTGGATTCCTGCTCTTATCTTTTGGTTTAAAGAGCTATTGGATTTTTCTTTTTCTCTCTTACTCTTGCCTTTTGGTTTTAAGAGCTACTGGCTTTTTCTTTTTCTTTTCTCTCTCTTTTATTTTCGTTTCTTTCTCTTTTTTTTTCTTTCTTTTTGCTGCTTTTTCTTGCTTCAAGAATCAAGAATTAGATTTTTCAAATTACCAATAATACTTCACATTTTCCATCATTCTTTCAAAAACCAACATTCTTTACTCCAACATCAAATATACACTGTTTATTCATGCATTCAGAAAGTAAAAGTAATGCCACCATATCACACAATTGGACTGTTCTTATTATATAACTCGAGTTCATGCATCTTACTTCTCTTTTTCAAATAAAAATTTTTCTTTTAAGTATGGTGAGAGATGCATGGAATATTTCATAGCTTAAGACAAAACAAAGGATGATCATGCACTTAGAAACAGGAAACAAATAATGAAATACAATGGAAAATAGAAAAATAACATAAACAAATGGGAATATGGAACGTGACCACCTTAGTGACGGCAGCTACTGCTTCATCTAGAGAATCCAATGGAGCGCTTGATTTCTTCTATGTCATGCCCCTGTCTCTGTTGCTCTTTCCTCAGAGCTCTTTGATCTCCTCTTATTTCATAGAGGATGGTGGCATGCTCTTGGTGTTCCATCCTCAGCTGATCCATGTTGGAGCTTAATTCTCCTAGAGAAATATTTAGTTGATCCCAATATCCTTGGGAAGGAAAACGCATCTCTTGAGGTATCTCAGGGATTTCTTATTGAGGCAGCTCCACATGCTCTTGTTGTGGTTCGTGTGCCATCTCTCTAATATGCTCCATCCTTCTTTTAGTGATGGGCTTGTCCTCCTCAATGAGGATGTCTCCTTCTATGACAATTCTAACTGAATTGCATAAGTGACATATGAGGTGAGGAAATGCCAACCTGGCTTGAGTGGAGGTCTTTTCTGCCACTTTATACAGCTCTTAAGGTATCACCTCATGTACCTCTACCTCATCCCTAAGCATGATGCAGTGAATCATGATGGCTCGATCAATGGTCACTTCAGATCGGTTGCTAGTAAGGATAATGGAGCGTTGGATAAATTCCAACCATCCTCTAGCTATGGGCTTAAGGTCAAGCCTTCTTAGTTGGATAGGCTTGCCTTGAGTATCCCTTTTCCACTGTGCTCCTTCCACACAAATGTCTAAAAGGACTTGGTCTAGCCTTTGATCAAAATTGACTCTTCTAGTGTAAGGGTGTGGGTCTCCTTGCATTAATGGTAGATGGAGCGCCAACCTTATACTTTCCGGGCTGAAATCCAAGAGACGCCCTCGAACCATGGTGTGCCAATTTTTAGGGTGTGAGTTCACACTAGTGTCATGATTTTTGGTGACCCACGCATTGGCATAAAACTCTTGCACCATTAAGATTCCAACTTCCGGGATGGGGTTAGTTAGAACTTTCCAACCTCTTCTCCGGATTTCTTGTTAGATCTCCGGGTACTCATTCTTTTTTAGCCTAAAGGGAACTTCAAGAATCATCATTTTCTTTACCACTACTTCATAGAAGTGGTCTCGATGAGTCTTAGTAAGAAATCTCTCCATTTCCCAAGGTTCGGATGCGAAAGCTATGGCTTTTTCTTTTCTCTTTCTAGAGGATTCTCCGACTTTGGGTGCCATAAGTGTGAATGGAAAGCAAAAAGCAAGGCTTTTCCAACACCAAACTTAAAAGATTTTCTCATCCTCGAGTAAATATGAACAAAAGAAAAGAATATAGTAGTAGAAGAAGAAAATAATGGAGATAGAGGGAGAGAAAGATTTGGCCAAGTGGGGGGTATATGGTGTATGAGGGTTGTGTATGTGTGGGTATGAAGGGGCGATGGAGGGGGTATTTATAGGGGGGTTGTGTTAGGGTTCGGTTATGGGGTGGGGTAATTGGGAGGGAAATGTTTTGAATTTGAAGTGAGTGGGGTTGGTGGGAATGGTTGGATGGTAGTGATGAAGGGTGTATATAGAGAAGAGGAAAAGTAAGAGAGAGAAGAATGTGGGGTAGGTGGAGATTCTATGGGACCCACTGATCCTGAGAGGCTAGGAAATTTGGGGGCATTGAACGCCCAGCTCTTGCTCCCTGGCTAGTGTTCAATGCCAACTTCTTGCTCCTTCTTGGGCGTTGAACGCGCAGCCTCTGCTCCTTGGCTGGCATTCAACGCCAGCTTCTTGCTCCTTCTTGGGCGTTGAACACCTAGCCTTTGCTCCTTGACTGGCATTTAACGCCAGCTTCCTCACCTATTAAGGGCGTTGAACGCCTCTCTGGCCTCCTTGTCTGGCGTTCAACGCTAGCAAGGGGTATACTCCAGGGTGTTCTGCTTCCAATTCTGAACGTATCTGTCTCTGTTCTAACAACTGCACATGATCACAACTTAAAGAAACAATTATGAAAATAAACTAATATTAGATAAATAAACTTAAGGAAAAACAGGAAGACTCTAGTTATTGTTGGGTTGCCTCCTAACAAGCGCTTCTTTAACGTCACTAGCTTGACGGTTAGCTCCTTTACGGAGATGGATAGGGGCTCAGAATGTCACCCCTTACAGTGAACTTCTTTCCTGTGCTCTCATGGATGAGTTTCACGTGTTCTAGAGATAGGATCTTGTTCACAGTATGCGGAATTACTGGCCTGTCTGTGAAGACAACTCTCATGCCAGGTGAGAGGCCTTCAGTGGAGATTTTCTTATCCCTCTAGCCTTTAGGTACTTTCTTCTTAGTACCCTTATCCTTAGTGCTTGTGGATGGTTTCACCACACTAAACTTAGATTTGGTGTCTGGGGGCTCTTTATAGCTCTGCACTGAGAGAGAGGGTTGGAATACTAAGTGTTGCACAGTTGTCTCTCCCTTAGGGAAGGAGTTAGGTATGGGCATCTTGAATAAGATGTGATCCTCCCATAATTGCAAAACTAGCTCTCCCTATCAATTATGGCATTGGCTGTAGCTACGAAAGGTCATCCAAGGATGATGGATTCATCCTCGTCCTCTCCAGTATCTAAGATGATAAAATCGGCAGGGATGTAAAAGTTTTCAACTTTTACTAAGACATCCTCTACCAGACCATATGCATTTTTTAGTGACTTGTCTGCCATCTCCAATGAGATCTTGGCAGCTTGCACCTCAAAAATTTTCAACTTCTCCATTACAAAGAGAGGCATGAGGTTTATGCTTGACCCTAAGTCACATAAAGCCTTCTCAAAAGTAATTGTTCCTATGGTGCAGGGGATTAGGAAGCGTCCGAGATCCGGCAACTTCTGAGGTAGTTTCTTCTGAACCAAGGCATAGAGTTCCTTGGTGAGCACTGGAGGTTCTTCCTCCAATGTCTTTGTTCTAAATAATTTGACATTCAGCTTCATCAGAATTCCTAGGTACTGAGCAACTTGCTCTTACCTAGTTTCTTCTTCCTCATCAGAGGAGGAGTATTTTTCAGAGTCTATAATCTGCAACTAGGCAGTCAATGGAACCTCTATAGTCTCCTCATGAGCCTTGGTTTCCTTCAGTTCTTTAACTAGGGGATCCTTAGTGGGCGTTGAACGCCCAGCTACTCCTATTGTGGCGTTCAACGCCAGGAATTGTCCCTCTTTGGGCATTGAACGCCTAGCTTCTACCCCATTGCTGGCGTTTAATGCCAGTAACTGCTCCTCCTTGGGCATTGAATGCCCATCTACTCCCTTGCTGGTGTTCAATGCCATCTTCTCCTCTTCAGTTTCGGCCTCAACTTCTACAGTGATGGCCTTGCGCTCATCTCTTGGGTTTACTTCAGTGTTACTAGGAAGAGTGTTAGGAGGAGTCTCAGGGATTCTCTTACTCAGCTGACCAATATGTACCTCCAGATTCCTGATGGAAGATCTTGTTTCAATAATGAAACTATGAGTGGTTTTAGAGAGATTGGAGACTATAGTGGCTAGGTCAGAGAGACTCTGCCTAGGAGTCTCCATCTGTTGCTAAGAAGATGGGAATGGATTATTATTAAACCTATTCTGATTTTTTCTACCTTGATTGTTATTGAAGCCTTGCTGAGGCTTCTGTTGATCCCTCCAGGAAAAGTTAGGATGATTTTCCCATGATGAGTTGTAGGTATTTCCATAAGGCTCATTATTGGAATTTCCTGGGAAATTTCCCAAATAGTTAACCTCATCCATCATGAGTTGATCTGGATCATATGCCTCTCCTTCATGGGAGGCTTCTTGAGTGCTGTCAGTTGCAGCTTATGATCCAGTCAAATATTGAGAGATCATGTTGACCTGTTGGGTCAGGATCTTGTTCTGAGCCAATATGGCATTCAGAGTGTCAATCTCTAGGACTCCTTTCTTTTGAGCTACCCCAGTATTTACAGAATTTCTCTCAGAAGTGTACATGAATTGGTTGTTAGCAACCATGTCAATGAGTTCCTGTGCCTCTTCAGGCATTTTCTTCAAGTGGAGTGAACCACCAGCAGAGTGGTCTAATGCTATCTTGGACATCTCAAAAAGACCATCATAGAAGATATCTAACATGGTCCAGTCTGAAATCATGTTAGGAGGGCACTTTCTGATCAATTATTTGTACCGCTCCCAGGCTTCATAGAGGGATTCACCCTTTATCTGCCCGAAACTCTGAACTTTCACCCTAAGCTTGCTCAGCTTCTGAGGTAGAAAGAACTTGGTCAAGAATGCATTGACCACCTTTTCCCAAGAGTCTAGACTTTCCTTAGGCTGAGGATCTAGCCATAACCTAGCTCTGTCCCTTACAGCAAAGGGAAAAAGCATAAGCTTGTAAATTTCAGGATCAACTCCATTAGTCTTGACAGTATCACAGATCTGCAAGAAATCAGAGATGAATCTGTTGGGATCTTCTTGTGGAAGTCTATGAAATTGGCAGTTCTGTTGAACTAAAGTGACCAGTTGAGGCTTCAGCTCAAAGTTATTTACACCAATGGCAGGTATAAAGATGCTTCTTCCATATTAGAAGTGGGTTCAGTAAAGTTACCTAGGACCTTCCTTGCGTCTCCTCCACCATTAGGATTGGCTGCCATGTTTGTATTTTCAGCTTCTTGTTCAAAAAGCTCTGTGAGGTTTCCTCCGGAGTGCTGTGCTCAAACTTGTTGTAAATGCCTCCTTAGAGTCCTTTCAGGTTCAAGGTCAGGATCAAAGAGAGGTTCTTTATCTCTGTTCCTGCTCATAAACAAGAAGAAAAAATACAAGAAAAGAAGAAAACGATTCTCTATGTCAGAGTATAGAGGTGCTTTGAGAAGGTTAGAAGAGAAGAAAAGAAAAGAAAAATATCTTTTAAGTTAAAAGAGTTTTCAAAAATTAATAGAGAGAAAATGGGAGATATTTTCGAAAATAGAGAGGGAAAGAAGAGATGAGATTTTCAAAAAAGAAGAGAGAGAAAGTGGTTATGATGTTTTGAAAATAGAAGATAGAGAAAGAAGAATTAGAGAGATATCAAACTTTCAAAATTAAAATAAGATAAAACAAGTAACTAACCAACTAACAAGATTTGAAAACAAATTAAAAGATTTGATTTTGAAATTTAATTTTAAAAGAAGGTAAAGAATTGAAATTTAAAAGTTTTAAAATTAAAAATAGGATAAGATAGGACTTAAAGCAAGAAGATATGATAAAGATTTGAAAAAGATTTGCAAAGATAAGATTTGAAATTTGATTTTTGAAAAAGATTTGATTTTGAAATTTGGAGTTTGAATTTTATATTTTGAATTTTGAAATTGAATTAAAATTTGAAATTAAAGTAAGATAAGATAGGATTTTTAAAATTTAAAAAAAAAATAAAAAGATAAGATAAAGATTTGAAAAAGATTCACTTGAATAGATAAGATTTGAAATTCAAAATTTAAACTTTACTAACAAGAAAACACCAAACTTAAAATTTTTAAATCAAGATAAGATAAGATAGCAAGATTTTCGAAAATTTAAAGAAAGATAAAAGCAAAATTTTTTTTTATTTTCGAAATTTAAGGAAAAAGAAAAACAACTAAAAGACACTAAACTTAAAAATTTAAGATTAAATGATACTAATTTTCGAAATTTGAAAGAAAAATACAAGAAGACACCAAACTTAAAAATTTTAAGATCAAACAAAGAAATCAACAAGAAGAATTCGAATACCAAGAAGAACACTCAAGAACAAATTCAAAAATTTTAAAGAAAAGATGAACACAAGAAGGGACACCAAACTTAAAAACTGACACAAGACTCAAACAAGGAAAAAGGTTACCATAGAAAAGAAAAGGTTTTTGAAAAAAATTTTTGAAAAAGAAAACAAAAGACACAGACAAAAGAGCAAATAAACCTTAAAAAGTACCTAATCTAAGCAACAAGATAGTCTGGTAGTTTGTCAATCTCAGAACAATCCCTGGCAACGGCGCCCAAAACTTGGTGCGCGAAATTGAACTCCACACAACTGAACGGGCAAGTGCACGTGGTCGTCTAAGTAATACCTCAGGTGAGTGAGGGTCGAATCCCACGGAGATTGTCGGATTGAGCAAGCAATGGCTACCTTGTAAATCTTAGTCAGGCGATTAGAAAAGATGGTTGTTTGTTTGAAAGCATAGATGAAATAGTAAAGAACGAAATACCATATTAGTGTAAAAGCAATGATGGATAATTAGTTAAGGTTTTGGAGATGCGTATTCTTTCCAGATTAACTTTTCTTATTGTCTACTTCAACCACGAATGATTTATTCAATGGCAGTCATAATTGACTAACTCATGTAGCATCCTCATCAAGTTAATCTCTTCTAAACCATAGCAGTCCACCATATCCGAGCAACTCATGTAGCATCCTCATCAAGTTAACTCATGGCTTCCCGCTATAGTTGAAGGTGAAGACCTAAGCAATCCACTCCCCTTCGCGATCCTACTCAAAATGCCACAGACAAGGTCGGATCTTCTGGATCAGGGAACGCTGCTTCTCATACTCTAGCCTTGACACCACAGAAACCTCAGTAACCCACGGTCAACGGGATTATATGTCACATATCCAAAGTCGCCCAAGTACGCTCTTGGAATCTGCAGTACATTCTCTAGCTTGTGATTCAATGCTATTCGGGCATAACTCACACGGAACCCATGTAGAACAAGGATGATTGTCACGGGTCATCTTCAATTCATGATATGAAGAACGAAAATGCACAAGAGAATGGAATCAAACATGTATTGAAATAGATCAGTAATATTATTAATCTATGAGAATCATCAAAGCTCTTAACCCTAACTTAGGAAGTTTAGTTGCTCATGATTTTACAGAAAGTAAAATGTGTAAAGGTAAAAGTGAGGTAGAAGATCCTAAACATGGGTGATCTTCTCCTATATATACTAATCTAATAACTAAGAAGTACAAAAATATGATAGACTAGACTAGAGGTGCGAAATCCATCCTTGGGCCCACTTAGGTTGAGTACTTGCGCAGAGCTTGGTGTCCAACTTTGAGGAATGGGTGTTGAATGCCCATTAGGGCGTGATTGGTGCTGCCTTGTGTCTTGGTGGGCGTTGAACACCCAAAAGGGGGGTTGTTCCGAGGGTTACCTGAAACTGTAGGTCGATCTCGGACGAGATCTTCTATATTGGTCGGAGCTGATGTGTCCGACTTGTTGGACTTGGAGATGGTGCTGATCCTTCTTCACCAGAGGGTGGTGGTACCTGCAAGGGACTCCAATGCTTAAGTTAGCAAGGGTATTGTTCCAGGGTTACCTGAAACTGGAGGTCGATCTCGGATGAGATCTCCGGTACTGGTCGGAGATGATGTGTCCGGCTGGCTGGTGGCGGCCGGAGCTGTTGTGTCCGACTTGTTGGACTTGCTGCACTGCTGATCCTTGGCCACCGGAGGGTGGGGGATACCTGCAAGAGACTCCGATGCTTAAGTTAGCACGGGTATTAAGCAGGTTTTATGTAGAATCAGAGTATGAGTTATACCTGGGTGCTCCAGTGTATTTATAGTAGTGTGGGCTGACCTTTCTGATAAGATAAGTTAGTTATCAGGTCTTATCTTATCTTATTTTGAGTCAGCTTTATTCAAGGGAACCGCCTTTATCTCTATAGGCTGGGATTGCCTTTGGATTTGGGTCGTGTTCCTCTATTTGGGCCCTTTATTGGGCTTCCCTGTCGATATGGCTGAGTTCTTTGTAACGAAGTCGGTCCGCTTGACCTTAACAGGTCGGTCCCTGCATCGTCGACCATCCCAGGTCGGATAGCTCGACCCAGGGTATGAACAGTGCCCCTGCTTGAGCTCGGTCTTCTTTGTCGAGGTCGAGTCCTTTGACTTTGGTCCTTCTTGTAGCGAAGCCGAACTCGAGCATTTTGTCGACTTCTTTTGTAGCAGCTTTTGAATGTAGAACGTTTTTCTCTACAAGCGCGCGCTTTTATATCGGTGCTTTGGGAACGTGCGAGGGTTTAAAGCCTTTTAATTTTAGCATTAATTGCCCCGTTTCTTTATTTTGATTTTGAAAACCCAGAAACGGTTTCTCTTCTTTCGCCCTTTTTCGTAACTTCTTCACTCTTTTCCCTTCATTCTCTCGCTTTCAATTTTTCTTTGTGTTGCGGCGTTTTTTTGATTTTTCTGAAGCCTCTACCTGGAGTTCGTGGTTTCGCGTTTCGGCACAGCGACGTTTTCTTTTGCTCGTGTCTTTTCTTTTGCTTCGAGGTAGTGATTCCAGATTTCGCCGTCCCTCTTCACCTTCCCTGAAGTCTGCTGCCTTTTCAGGTTGGTACTAACTTTCTTGCTTCTTTCACGGCTTTTAGTTTTTTGGTGAAGCTTTTGCTTTTGCATGTTTTGAAAGTTTGAATCTTTTCGTGATTTCGCATTTGTTTGTCGCTGTAAATGCATTTTTCTTGGCTTTCTTTTGTGTGTTCCTTCTGGCATTTCCGTCGAGGTTTTATACGGTTTTTGTTTGTTGTTTCTGATTTTTTACTATCTGATAGAAACTCTGCATTCGTTCCTTGCTTTGCTTGATTGCTTTTTGTCGCATTTCTCAAAAGTTCGTACTTTTGACGTTTTTCCATTTGGTGTGTTTTGATGTTTTGGGAATGCTTCTTGGTTGACTGTGATGACTTATGCTTCTGGAAATACTTGTTTGTTTGAAGTCTTTTTCTTTTTTGAAAGGTGCTGGGGTGAGAGCTGTAGATTTTCCTGGAAACCTTGCTTTGTTACTGCCTCCAAAGGATGCCCCAAGAATTTTTGGCTTGAGTCTTGGGGTTTTCCTTTTCTGTGTGTTCACCTGTATCGTATTGAGTTGTTTTCTCCCTTGTCTGAGATGTTTTTAGTAATCCCATCTTCTTTTCTTACTTGTAGGATTAGTTGGCCTCATGTCTTCTCGCAATAACATTGTAGAGATGTCTTCCAGAGTTCCCGAGGGGATGTCCGATTGGCTGGACTCCATTGTTTTGTTGTGTGTTTCTATTGTGGATGCTGAATTTTGCACAGAGCTGAGGAAGCGCCATAGGATTTGTGATAACCGTGCCCGCGAGAGTGATTACGAGCTTGTTGCTCCTGATTCCGATGAGAGAGTTGGTTTTCCGACTTCCGTCGAGGGGGAGCGTCCCTCTTTCTATGCTTATGAATACTTCTTCAGCCAATTAAACGTTACTTTCCCTTTTACTGCTTTTGAAACTGACTTGTTGTGGTCCTGCAATATTGCTCCGTCCCAGCTTCATCCCAATTCCTAGGGTTTTATCAAAATATTTTAACTTCTTTGTCAGGAGTTGGACATAACACCTTCTGAAACTCTTTTCCTTTATCTTTTTGTCTCGGCCAAACCTGGAGGTTCCTCCAAAAAGAAAGCTTCCTGGGTTTCCTTCAGGTTGGCCCAGGGGCATAAAGTTTTTGCCATGTATGATGAGTCGTTTAAGGATTTTAAGAACTATTTCTTCCGAGTCCGTGCCGTTGAGGGGGTTCGCCCCTTTTTTCTTGATGAAAATGATGAGCCTGCTTTTCCTCTGGAGTGGCAAAAGAATGTAAGAGTGCCACGTTACACATGGAAAATGCTTAGTGAGGTTGAGCGGGCCTTTGTAGTTGTTCTTGAAGATTTGTGGGGGAAGCCTCCCCACCTGGACACGAAGAGATTTTTGAGTGATCCATCTTTGGTTCGGGCTGCTTTGGGTACTGTCTGATTTGTTTTTATACTTGCTCCCGCGCTTTGCTTCTCCCGTGTTGTAACTTGTCTTTGATTTTTGTGTTTTTCAGAGATGTTGAAGAATAATGATTCCATGAGGGCCTATAAGAAGGCGAAGAAGGCGACCGCTGCTTTAAACATCTCGGCCAAGGCGGCCGGAGAGGGATCTTCTCAGCCTCCAGTTAAACCTCCTATATCGAGTTCTCCCGGGCCGAGGAAAGCAATTCCTACTCCTCGGGTCCGTCTGGCTAATCCTCCACACTCTTCTGTTGCAACTTCCGGTGCCCCTCCTAGTAAAAAGCAAAAAACAATTGAGCCTTTCAACCTTGATGCTCTTGACTTTGATGCGGTTGAGTTTGTAGATCAACAAATCGGCCCTTATGGTGTTCTTCCTATGGACGACGTGTCGCTTCTTCATCATTTTGATTATATCACCCGGAGTGGTATCAAGTTGGCACACATGGGGGCGGCCCTATATCGAACTGCCCAAAGTCTTCCTCTCCATGCCACTAAAGCTTTTATGGAGGAGGCCAAACAGGAGTTTGATCGGATGAAGGGCTTGAAGGAGGAACTTGAAGTAAGGGTGGCCAAGTTGGAGAAAGACTTGGAGAATGAAAAGGCTAGCTCTACTTCTCTGGCTGGTTCTCTGAGACTGGCCGAGGACACGGCTATGCGGCATAAGGACAGTTATTTGACGTCTTACCGGGAGGTGTTGCGTCTGAGAGAAGAGTTGGAGAATGCCCGGGCTAATTATTCCGAACTCCAAGGTCATCTTGTTGGCAGTGTAACTACTGCCTATGAGAACCTGAGGGAACAAGTTCGGGTTATTACTCCCGAGGCTGACCTGACCCTCTTTAGCTTGGAGAACGTTGTCAGGGATGGCAATGTTGTCCCTGATGACGAGGATGAGGATGATGTCGATCCTCCCCCTATAGCCTCTACCAAGGTGTCGACTTCTGCTGTCCCTGCCGAGGTTGGTCCTCCCGCTTCTGACCCCGACTGCCAGATCTTGAACCGGGATGACGGTACTGTAGATGCCGTTCCTCTCCAGACTCGGCCTCCGTCTCCTCAGCCTGATGCTGCTAAAAAGTCTTCTGACCCTTAGTTTTAATCTTTATTCTGGATATGTAGTTGGCCCGGCTTGTGGGCTTTTTTAAACTCTTTATGTTTTGTTAATTGCTGACACTTTCCCATTGCTTGCCCAACAACTTTTTTTTATGAAAAACAAATGGTAGCATGCTTTAGCTTTTTTGAGATAGGTTTTGGTGGCCTCTGAGGCTTTTATAACCTTGTGGATGATATCGCGCTTTTGTGCTTGACTTGGTATCTCTTTTGGATTGCTTTGTACTTTGTATCTTGAATCCTTTGTGGTTGTGACTAGGTAGGTCTAACTTGATTTTTGGTTTGTTCTCGCTTCGGCTTGTATTTCTGACGATTTTGTAACCGATTTCTTCAAGTTAGTCCTCCGAGTTGTTTTCGCAGTCCTTTTCTAAGTTATTTTTGTAATCCCTTTTCTGGATCTTTGTCAGGTCTCTTTTAGGGATTGCTTCGATAACTTTCTAGTTGTAGGAGTCTGACTTGGTCATATCGGTCTCCTTTAAGTTATCTTTGTAATCCTCTTTCTTGGATCTTTGTCCGATCTCTTTCAGGGATTACTTTTTATAACTTTTTAGTTGTAGGAGTCCGACTTGGTTATATCGGTCTCCTTTAAGTTATTTGTAGTCCTCTTTTTTGGATCTTTGTCAGATCTCTTTCAGGGACTACGTTGATAACTTTTAAGTAGTAGGAGTCCGACTTGGTTATATCGGTCTCCTTTAAGTTATTTGTAGTCCTCTTTCTTGGATCTTTGTCAGATCTCTTTCAGGGACTACTTCGATAACTTCTCATTTTGGGCTGACTTTGTCATGTCGAGCCCTTCTAAGTTAAAGTAATCCTCTTTAATAGGGTTGGCCAGACCTCTTTCTAGGGTTTACTTATAACTTGGGTTGACTTGGTCCGACTTCTCAATGTTGGCCAGTCTTTAAGTTATTATTTTAGCATTCCATAAGACCTCGTCAGGTTCTTTTTTGGATCGCTTTCAATAACTTCTTACATTATTCTGTGTTCATCTTTGTCATTTCTAGATCGTCCTTTGGGTGAATCGCATTTTCACCTTTATCGGACGGTTGTCTTTATCGTGATCGTGCAGTGAAATTGTTTTTCACTTTCTGCCGATCTGTTGCTTTATAATCGGACGATGAATACTTCAGATTAATGCATCTTGAAATCTTTGTAGAATATCTAAAATATATTTTATTTAAAGGAAGAGTGCAAGTATATACATATGAGATTGTCTGAGTCTCAACTTGGTGCCTCATTAAAAAACCTTTTCAGGAAAAAGAGTGCATCCAATGATGAGATCTTTTATCTTTTCTAACTGTAGTACCTTCTGAGGTTGCAGGCATGCCATGACCTGGGAAGCTCTCGTCCATCGAGTTCAGACAGTCTGTAGTAGCCCTTTCCAAGTACTTCTACAATTCGGTAAGGCCCTTTCCAGTTCGCTGCCAGCTTTCCCTCTCCTGGTCGAGTTGTTCCGATATCATTTCGAATTAGTATGGATCATTTTCTGTGAAATTTCTCGGCACTACCTTTTAATTATATCTGGAAGCCATTCGGCGTTTTAGAGCTTCTTCCCTGATCCGAGCTCTTTCTTGGATTTCGGGTAGCAAGTCGAGCTCTTCTCTCTGAAGTTGGAAGTTTGCGTCCTCATTATAGTGAACTACTCTGGGCGACCCTTCCTCAATCTCTATTGGAATCATCGCCTCCGTTCCGTATGCTAATCGGAAGGGGGATTCCTTCGTGGTGGAATATGGCGTTGTTCGATATGCCCACAGGACCTGTGGGAGCTCTTCTGTCCAGGCTCCCTTTGCATCTTGTAATCTCCATTTTAATCCAGCCAGTATGACTTTGTTGGCAGCTTCGGCCTGCCCATTGGCTTGTGGATGTTCGACGGAGGTGTACTGGTGCTTTATACTCAAGTCGGCTACTAGTTTTCTGAAGCCTGCATCTGTGAATTGGGTGCCATTGTCTGTGGTTATTGAATATGGAACCCTGAACCTTGTGACAAT
>NC_029790.2:116082765-116127988 GCF_000816755.2 Arachis ipaensis | reverse complement strand
GGCGAAGTTACGCTGATGAGCTCTTCTGGCGGGGCGATGTGAAAGTTGGCATGTTTCTGACATGGTGGGCATGTCTTTACAAATTCTGTAGCTTCTTTCTGTAGAGTTGGCCAATAAAACCCCGCCCGGAGCACTTTTTTGGATAGAGCTCGTGCTCCGAGATGATTGCCACAGATGCCGCTGTGTATTTCTTCTAGCACTTCCCTTGTGTTGGAGGTCGATACGCATTTTAGTAAAGTTATTGAGATTCCTCTTTTGTACAGGATGTTGTTTATGATGGTGTAGTACTGTGCCTCCCTTTTTAACTTCTTTGCCTCCTTCTTCAAACCAGCTAATAATGCTTCATATTCCACTTGGTTATTGGAGGCCGGGAACCGAACATAAGGGAGAGCTCAACTTGGGTTCCTTGGTTGCTTTCTATTATCACGCCTGCACCGCTTCCAGTTTTATTTGAGGAACCGTCCACGTAGAGATCCCATTCTGTGGGAGTTTCCAGGGTATCTGTGAATTCTGCGATGAAGTCGGCCAGATACTGTGACTTGATGGCCGTCTGAGCTTCGTATTGGAGGTCGAATTCTGACAACTTGACTGCCCATTGTAGAATTCTGCCTGCTAAATCTGTTTTCTGCAATATTCCTTTTATGGGCTGGTTAGTTCTAACCTTAATGGTGTGAGCCTGGAAGTACGGGCGGAGTCGTCGAGATGTTAGGATGAGAGTATAGGCAAATTTTTCTATTTTCTGGTAGTTCAGCTCGGATCCCTGTAGTGCTTTACTAATGAAGTAGACGGGTTGTTGCCTATTTTCGTCTTCTCTGACTAGTGCTGAGGCTATCGCCCGGCTTCCTACTGCGAGATATAATATGAGTGGTTCTCCTTCTTGTGGTCGAGATAGGATAGGTGGCCGTCCTAAGAACTCCTTGAAATCTCGGAAAGCTTGCTCACATTCTGTCGTCCATTCGAACTGTTTTCCCTTTCTTAAAGTAGCATAGAAGGGGAGAGATCTTATCGCAGCTCCTGCTAAGAATCGGGATAGGGCAGCCAGTCTCCCGTTGAGTTGTTGTACTTCTTTGATACAGGTTGGGCTCTTCATGTTGAGTATAGCTTGACATTTGTCTGGATTTGCTTCAATTCCCCTTTGTGTGAGCATGAAGCCTAAGAATTTGCCTGCTTCAACTGCAAAGGTGCATTTCGCGGGGTTGAGTCGCATGTTATGCTTCCTTATAGTGTCAAACACTTGAGCTAGGTCAGATAATAGTGTATCTTCGCTTTGTGTTTTTATCAACATGTCGTCCACATAGACTTCCATGATTTTTCCAATGTAATCCAAGAATACTTTATTCATTAGCCTTTGATAGGTAGCTCCCGCGTTCTTGAGACTGAAAGGCATCACGATGTAGCAGTAGTTCGCCCTTGGTGTTAAGAACGAGGTCTTTCCTTGATCTGGTGGATACATGGGAATTTGGTTGTATCCCGAATAGGCGTCCATAAACGAGAGGTATCTATATCCAGAGGAAGCGTCTACCAGAGTGTCAATACTTGGTAGTGGGTATGGATCTTTTGGGCAGGCTTTGTTGAGATCGGTGTAATCGGTACACATGCGCCACTTCCCATTTGATTTTTTCACCAAGACGACGTTGGCCAGCCATAGTGGGTACTTGACTTCTCTTATGAATCCTGCCTCCAGTAACGTTTGTACTTGTTCTTCCACCGCTTGGGATCGTTCAGGTCCGAGTTTTCTTCGCTTCTGCTGCACCGGCCGAGATCATGGATAGACCACCAACTTGTGGCACATTAGCTTAGGGTCTATGCCTGGCATGTCTGCGGCTTTCCATGCGAAGAGATCGACATTATCTCGTAAGAATTGTATCAGTAATTCTTTTGAATCTCCTCTTAGGACCGTGCCGATATTAGTCGTTTTGTCCGAGGTGTCTCCAATCTGAACCTTCTCTACCTCACCTTCTGGGTGTGGACGGAGTTCTTCTCGACACTGAGCTCCGCCAAACTCAATTGTATGAAACTCTTCTCCTCTGCCTTTGAGGTTTAAGCTCTCGTTGTAACAGCGACGTGCCGTCTTTTGATCTGCTTTTATCGTGGCTATCCCTTCTGTAGTTGGGAATTTCATGCATAGATGCGGAGTTGAGACTATTGCGCCGAGTTGATTGAGTGTTGTCCGACCTATGAGAGCATTATAGGCTGAACTTACGTCGACCACAATGTAGTCTATTTTGAGGGTCCTAGTTTGGTTTCCTTTTCCAAAAGTAGTGTGTAGCGATACGAATCCCAATGGTTGTATCGGAGTGTCTCCTAGTCCAAACAGATTGTTCGGGTATGCTTTAAGTTCCTTTTCGTCTAAACCGAGCTTGTTGAAAGCCGTTTTGAATAAGATGTCGGCAGAACTCCCTTGGTTTACTAGTGTGCGGTGTAGATTGGCGTTTTCCAGTATAACAGTGATGACCATGGGATCGTCATGTCCCGAGATGATGCCGGATGCGTCCTCTTTAGAAAATGTTATCGCCGGGAGGTCGGGTGCTTCCTCCTTTCCCTCAACATGATATACTTCTTTGAGATATCTTTTTCGGGACGATTTGGAGATCCCAACTCTTGCGAATCCGCCGTGTATCATGTGGATGTGTCTTTCTGGTGTCCGAGGTGACCGTTCAGCTCGTCCATCATCTTCGTCTCTCCGTCTTTTTCTTTGGTCATCATCCCAGGTTGCCAGAAATCGATCTAATTTTCCTTCTCTTACCAATTTTTCCATGATATTTTTCAAGTCGAAGCATTCGTTGGTAGAGTGCCCTCGAATTCGATGGTATTCGCAATATTCCTTTCGATTTCCTCCTCCCCTTTTGCCTTTGAGTGGTCGTGCTGGGGGGATTTTTTTTGTATGGCAGACTACTTTGTACACGTCGACCAGGGATGCTTTGAGAGGAGTGTAGTTTTGGTATTTTTTGATTTTCTCACCCTGTCGATCTTCTTTCCTTTTGGAGTCCTTGTCTTTGTCTCGGTAGGAGGTTCCGAATTTTGAGGTTTCTCCTAGCCGAGCGTTCTCTTCCATGTTGATGTATTTTTCCGTTCGCTCCTGTACTTCGTCTAAGGAGGTGGGATACTTTTTTGATATAGATTGGCTGAAAGGTCCCTCTCGTAAACCATTAATAAGCCCCATGATGGCAGCCTCTGTTGGTAAACTTTGTATGTCCATGCATGTTTTGTTGAATCTTTCCATGTAGTTACGGAGGCTCTCCCGATCTCCTTGCTTGATCCCTAACAGGCTTGGGGCATGTTTGGCTTTGTCTTTCTGGATAGAGAATCTGGCTAGGAACTTTTTGGCGAGATCATCGAAGCTTGCTATTGATCTTGGCGGCAAGCTGTCGAACCACTTTATATTCTTTGCGTGAATTTTCCTCAGGAGTGGTCCGAGGAGCTTTTGATTTGAGGTCGGCCTCTAACTGCTGTAGTTTTTCTTCTAGTTCTCGACGTCGCCGTACCTCTCTTTGTAGATCCTTTCCAATCTCTCGTTGTTGCTGGGTTTCTTTCTCAAGTTGCTTTAAGCGATCTTTAAGTGCTTCCATGGCTCCCGGATTTGATGAGTTTTTGTTCCCGTTGGATTCCGGAGTATCCTTTAGCGTAGTGTCCACGTTCTTGTGCGGTGTTCTGTTCTCCAGATCCGAGTCGTGGTCGTTGTCATGGCCGTCCGCCATGTTTTTGGGATGACTTTCAGGTTCCCCGGCAACGGCGCCAATGTTCCGAGGGTTACCTGAAACTGGAGGTCGATCTCGAATGAGATCTCCGGTACTGGTCGGAGATGATGTGTCCGGCTGGTTGGTGGCGGCCAGAGCTGTTGTGTCCGACTTGTTGGACTTGCTGCACTGCTGATCCTTGAAGTGAAGGTGGCCAAGTTGGAAAAAGATTTGGAGAATGAGAAGGCGAGTTTCATCTCTCTGGCGGCTTCTGTAAGGCTGGTCGAGGACACGGCTATGAGACATAAGGATAGTTATGTGACATCTTACCAGGAGGTGTTGCGCCTGAGGGAGGAGTTGGAGAATGCCCGAGCTGGTTACTCCGATCTCCAAGGTCATCTTGTTGGTAGTGTAACTACTGCCTATGAGAACATGAAGGAACAAGTTCGGGTTATTGCTCCCGAGGCCGACCTGACCCTCTTCAGCCTAGATAACGTTGTCAGGGATGGCAAGATTGTCCCTGATGACGAGGATGATGATGATTTTGAACCTCCCCCTGTGTCCTCTGCCAAGGTGTCAACTCCTGCTGTTCCTGCCGAGGTCAGCCCTCCCGCTTCTGATCCTGACTGCCAGATCTTAAACCGGGATGACGGTACTGTGGATGCTGTTCCTCTCCAGACTCGCCCTCCGTCTCCTCGGACTGATGCTGCTAAAAAGTCTTCTGACCCTTAGCCCATTTATTCTGGATATTTATGTAGTTGGCCCGGCTTGTGGGCTTTTTAAACTCTTTATGTTTTGTTAACTGCTGATACTTTCTCGTTGCTTGCCTAGCAACTTTTTGTTTTGACAAACAAAAGTAACTTTCTAGCTTTTGAGGTAGATTTTGGTGGCTTCTGAAGCTTTATAACTTTGTAGATTATATCATGCTTTCGTGCTTAACTTGGTATCTTTTTTGTTTTCTGAGGATGTTGGAACCCTGCCGCTTGTCCTCTTCGGATTTGCTTTATTGTTTGTAGCTTGGATCCTTTGAGGTTATGGTTATATGGGTCCAACTTGTTTTTCGGTTTTCTCGCTCTTGCTTATATTTCTAACGATCTATAACCGATTTCTTCAAGTTGGTCCTCCAAGTTCTTTTGGTAGTCCTTTGTCCGGTCTCTCTCAGGAGTTACCTTTGTAACTTGCTTTGTAGTAGGCCGACTTATTTAACTTTGTCAGATCTCTTTCAGGGATTACTTTTATAACTTTTTAGTAGTAGGAGTCCGACTTCGTTATGTCGGTCTCTTCTAAGTTATTTTTGTAATCCTCTTTCTTGGATCTTTGTTAGATCTCTTTTAGGGATTACTTTTATAATTTTTTAGTAATAGGAGTCCGACTTCAATATGTCGGTCTCTTCTAAGTTATTTTTATAATCCTCTTTCTTGGATCTTTGTCAGATCTCTTTCAGGGATTACTTTTATAACTTTTTAGTAGTAGGAGTCCGATTTCGTTATGTCGGTCTCTTCTAAGTTATTTTGTAGTCCTCTTTTTTGGACCTTTGTCAGGTCTCTTTCAGGGACTACTTGTATAACTTTTTCATTTTGGGCTGACTTTGTCATGTCGGACCCTTCTAAGTTAAATTAATCCTCTTTAATAGGGTTGGCCAGACCTCTTTCCAGGGTTTACTTATAACTTGGGTTGACTTGGTCCAACTTCTTAATGTCGGCCAGTCTTTAAGTTATTATTTTAGCAATCCGTAAGACCTCGTCAGGTTCTTTTTTAGATCACTTTCGATAACTTCTTACATTATTCTGTGTTCATCTTTGCCGATTTGTAGAAGGTGGTTGCTATCTTTAGATCGTCTTTTGGGTGAATCGCGTTTTCACCTTTATCGAACGATTGTCTTTATCGTGATCGTGCAGTGAGATTGTTATTCACTTTCTGCCGATCTGTTGCTTTATAATCGGACGATGAATGCTTCATATTAATGCGTCTTGAATACTTGTAGAATATCTAAAATATATATTTTATTCAAAGAAAAGTGCAAATATATACATGTGGGAATTTTTCATCCCTTTATGTCGAATAGTGTTTGAGTCTCAACTTGGTGCCTCATTAAAAAACCTTTTCAGGAAAAAGAGTGCATCCAATAGTGAGATCTTTTACTTTTCTAGCTGTAGTACCTTCTTTAGTTGCAGGCGTGCCATGATCTGGGAAGCTCTCGTCCATCGAGTTTGAACAGTCTGTAGTAGCCCTTCCCAAGTACTTTTACAACTCGGTAGGGTCCTTTCCAGTTTGCTGCCAACTTTCCTTCTCCTGGTCGAGTTGTTCCAATATCATTTCGGATTAGAATGAGATCGTTCTCCGTGAAAATTCTCGGCACTACCTTCTGGTTATATCTGGAAGCCATTCGACGTTTTAGTGCTTCTTCCCTGATCCTAGCTCTTTCCTGGATTTCAGGTAGTAGGTCGAGTTTTTCCTTCTGAAGTTGAGAGTTGGCCTCTTAATTGTAGTGGACTACTCTGGATGACCCTTCCTCGATATCTACTGGGATCGTTGCCTCCACTCCATATGCTAGTCGAAAGGGTGATTCATTTGTCGTGGACTGTGGCGTTGTTCGATATGCCCATAGGACTTGTGGAAGTTCTTCGGCCCAAGCTCCCTTTGCATCTTGTAGTCTCCGTTTCAACCCAGCCAATATGACTTTGTTGGCAGCTTCGGCCTGTCCATTGGCTTGAGGGTGTTCGACGGAGGTGAACTGGTGCTTTATATTCAAGTCGGCTACTAGTCTCCTGAAGCTTGCGTCTGTGAATTGAGTGCCATTGTCTGTGGTGATGGAGTATGGAACCCCGAAGCTCGTGACAATGTTCCTGTATAGGAATTTCCGACTTCTTTGAGCGGTGGCGTTGGCTAGGGGCTCTGCCTCAATCCATTTTGTAAAATAGTCTACTCCGACTATGAGGAATTTTACTTGTCCTGATCCCTGGGGAAAGGGTCCGAGAAGATCAAGTCCCCATTTTGCAAATGGCCAGGGCGGGGTTACACTGATGAGCTCTTCTGGCGGGGCGATGTGGAAGTTGGCATGTTTCTGACATGGTGGACATGTCTTTACAAATTCTATAGCTTCTTTCTGTAGGGTTGGCCAATAAAATTCCGCTCGGAGTACTTTTTTGGCAAGAGCTCGTGCTCCGAGATGGTTGCCGCACATGCCGCCGTGTACTTCTTCTAGCACTTCCTTTGTGCTGTTGGTCGGCACACATTTTAGTAGCGGTATTGAGATCCCTCTTTTGTACAGGATGTTGTTTATAATAGTGTAGTACTGTGCCTCCCTTTTTAATCTCTTTGCCTCTTTTTCCTCTGTGGGGAGCGTCTCTGCTTTGAGGTAGTTAATTATGGGGGTCATCCATCCTTGGTCCTGACTTGTTATGGCTAGGATTTTTTCCTCTTCCGAGATTGACGGGTTCTGTAGCATTTCCTGGATGAGGCTTCTATTGTTGCCCCTTGGTTTGGTGCTGGCTAGTTTTGAGAGTGCGTCAGCTCAGGCGTTTTGTTCGCGGGGTATGTGGCAGATCTTATATTCCTCGAGTTGTCCGAGCTGGTCTTTGGTTTTATCCAAATACTTTTTCATGTTGGGATCTTTGGCTTGATAGCTCCCTGTTATCTGCGAGGTGACTACTTGTGAATCGCTGTAAATGTTGAGTTTTTGAGCTCCAACCTCTGTAGCCAGCTTCAAACCGGCTAATAACGCTTCATATTCCGCCTGGTTATTTGAGGCCGGGAACCCGAACTTGAGCGAGAGTTCAACTTGGGTTCCTTGGTTGCTTTCTATTATCATGCCTGCGCCGCTTCCAGTCTTATTTGAAGAACCATCCACGTAGAGATTCCATTCTGTGGGGGTTTCCAAGGCACCTGTGAATTCTGCGATAAAGTCGGCCAGATACTGTGATTTAATGGCCGTCCGAGCTTCATATTGGAGGTCGAATTCTGATAACTCGACTGCCTATTGTAAAATTCTACTTGCTAAATCTATTTTTTGTAGTATTCTTTTTATGGGCTGGTTGGTTCGAACCTTAATGGTGTGAGCCTGGAAGTACGGGCGAAGTCGTCGAGATGTTAGAATGAGAGCATAGGCAAACTTTTCTATCTTCTGGTAGTTCAGCTCGGATCCCTGTAGCGCTTTGCTAATGAAGTAGACGGGTTGTTGCCCACTTTCGTCTTCTCTAACTAGTGCTGAGGCTATTGCCCGGTTTCCTACTGCGAGATATAATATGAGCGGTTCTCCTTCTCGTGGTCGAGATAAGATAGGCGGCCGTCCTAAGAACTCCTTGAAGTCTTGGAGGGCTTGTTCACATTCTGTCGTCCATTCAAACTGCTTTCCCTTCCTTAAAGTAGCATAGAAGGGGAGATATCTTATCGCTGCCCCTGCTAAGAATCTGGATAGGGCGGCCAATCTCCCGTTGAGTTGCTGCACTTCTTTGACACAAGTGGGGCTCTTCATGTTGAGTATGGCTTGGCATTTATCCGGGTTTGCTTCAATTCCTCTTTGTGTGAGTATGAAACCTAGGAATTTGCCTGCTTGTACTACAAAGGTGCATTTTGTAAGATTGAGTCGCATGTCGTGTTTCCTTATAGTGTCGAACACTTGAGTCAGGTCGGACAGTAATGTGTCTTCGCTTTGTGTCTTTATCAACATGTCGTCCACATAGACTTCTATGATTTTTCCGATGTGGTCTGAGAAGACTTTGTTCATCAGCCTTTGATAAGTAGCACCCGCGTTCTTGAGACCGAAGGGCATCACGATGTAGCAGTAATTTGCTTTCGGCATTAAAAACGAGGTATTTTCTTGATCTGGTGGATACATGGGGATTTGGTTGTATCCCGAGTATGCGTCCATAAACGAGAGGTATCTATATCCGGAGGAAGCATCTACCAGAGCGTCGATACTTGGGAGTGGGTAAGGATCTTTTGGGCAGGCTTTGTTGAGATCGGTGTAGTCAGTACACATTCACCACTTCCCATTTGATTTTTTCACCAAGACGACATTGGCTAACCATAGTGGATACTTGACTTCTCTTATGAATCCTGCCTCCAGTAGTGCCTGTACCTGCTCTTCCACAGCTTAGGATCGTTCCGGTCCAAGTTTTCTTCGTCTCTGCTGCACTGGCCGAGATCCTAGATAGACCGCCAACTTGTGGCACATTAGCTTGGGGTCTATGCCTGGCATGTCTGCGGCTTTCCATGCGAATAGATCGACATTATCGCGTAAGAATTGTATCAGTAATTCTTTTGAGTCTCCTCTTAGGATTGTTCCGATATTAGTTATTTTGTCTGAGGTGTCTCCGATCTGAACCTTCTCTATCTCGCCTTCTGGCTGCAGACGGAGTTCCTCTCGTCGCTGCACTCCGCCAAGCTCAATTGTATGAAACTCTTCTCCTCTGCCTCTGAGGTTTAGACTTTCGTTATAACAGCGGTGCACCATCTTTTGATCTTCTTTTATTGTAGCTATCCCTTCTGTAGTTGGGAATTTCATGCATAGATGTGGGGTCGAGACTATTGCGCCGAGTTGATTGAGTGTTGTCCGACCTATTAGAGCATTGTAGGTTGAACTTACGTCGACCACAATGTAGTCTATTTTGAGGGTCCTGGATTGGTTCCCTTTTTTGAAGGTTGTATGTAGTGATATGTATCTTAATGGTTGTACCGGGGTATCTCCCAGTTCGAACAAACTGTTCGGGTATGCCTTAAGCTCCTTGTCTTCTAAACCGAGTTTGTCGAAAGCTGTTTTGAATAAGATATCGGCGGAGCTTCCTTGATCTATTAGTGTGCGATGGAGATTGGCATTTGCCAGTATGATGGTAATGACCATGGGGTCGTCGTGTCCTGAGATGATTCCAGATGCGTCCTCTTTAGTGAACGTGATTGCAGGGATGTCGGGTGCTTCCTCCTTTCCTTCGACATGATATACTTCTTTGAGATATCTTTTACGAGATGATTTGGAGATTCCTCCCCTGCGAATCCGCCATGTATCATGTGGACGTGTCTTTCTGGTGTACGAGGTGATCGCGCGGTTCGTCCGATATCTTCGTCCCTTCGTCTCTTTCTTTGATCATCATCTCGGATTGCTAGAAACCGATCTAGTTTTCCTTCCCTCACCAACTTTTCTATGATGTTCTTTAAATCGAAGCACTCATTGGTGGAATGACCTTGCACTCGATGGTATTCACAACACCCATTCCGATTTCCTCCCCCTATTTTGCCTTTGAATGGCCGAGGTGGGGGTATTTTCTCCGTGTGGCAGACTTCTTTATATACGTCAACTAGGGATACCTTGAGAGGAGTGTAATTGTGATTTTTTTTATTTTCTCCCCTTGTCGATCTTCTTTCCTTTTGGATTCCTTGTCTTTATCTCGATAGGGGACCCCAGATTTGGAGGTTTCTCCCAACCGAGCGTTTTCTTCCATGTTGATGTATTTTTCTGCTCGCTCCTGTACTTCGTCTAAGGAGGTAGGGTACTTCTTTGATATAGATTGGCTAAAAGGTCCCTCTCGTAGGCCGTTATGAGTCCCATGATGGCGGTCTCTGTTGGTAAGCTTTGAATGTCCATGCATGTTTTGTTGAATCTCTCCATGTAGTTGCGGAGGCTCTCCCGTTCTCCTTGCTTGATCCCTAGTAAACTGGGGGCGTGCTTGACCTTATCTTTCTGGATGGAGAATCTGGCCAGAAACTTTTTGGCCAGGTCGTCAAAGTTTGAGATGGAGGTAGGTTGTCGAACCATCTGATTACTGTCTTCGTGAGAGTTGTTGGAAAAGCTTTGCAGCGAACGGCATCTGAGGCGTCGGTAAGGTACATTCTGCTTCTGAAATTGCTGAGATGATGGTTGGGATCTGTGGTGCCATCATACAAAATCATATCCGGGAGCTTGAAGTCTTTTGGAATTTTGGTTTTCATGATTTCCCTGGTGAATGGATCTTGTTCTTTGCGTGAATTTTCCTCAGGAGCGGTCCGAGGAGCTTTTGATTTGAGATCGGCTTCTAATTGCTGTAGTTTGTCTTCCAATTCTTGACGTCGCCGTACCTCTCTTTGCAGATCCTTTCCGATCTCCCGTTGTTGTTGGGATTCTTTCTCAAGTTGCTTTAAGCGATCTTTAAGTGCTTCTATTGCTCCCGGATTTGATGAGTTTTTGTCTCCGTTGGATTCCGGAGCATCCTTCAATGTAGTGTCCACATTCTTGTGCGGTGTTCTGTTTTCTAGATCTGAGTCGTGGTCGTTGTCATGGCCATCCGCCATGGTGTTGGGATGACTTCTAGGTTCCCCGGCAATGGCGCCAATGTTCCGAGGGTCACCTGAAACTATAGGTCGATCTCGGATGAGATCTTCTGACTGGTCGGAGATGACGTGTTTGGCTGGTGAGTGGCAGCCGGAGCTGTTGTGTCCGACTTGTTGGACTGGCTGCACTTCTGATCCTTGGTCATCGGAGGGTGGGGGGTACCTGCAAGAGACTCCGATGCTTAAGTTAGCATGGGTATTAAGCAGGTTTTATGTAGAATCAGAGTATGAGTTATACCTGGGTGCTCCAGTGTATTTATAGTAGTGAGATGTGACCTTCTTTGGATAAGATAAGTTAGTTATCTTATCTTATCTTATCTTTTGTTGAGGTCAGCTTATCTTCCGTGGAACCGCCCTTGTCTCTATTGGCTTGGGTTGCCTTTGGATCTGGGTCGTATTCCTTGAGTTGGGCCCTTCTTTGGGCTTTTCATGTCGCTTTGGCCGACTTCTTCGTAAAGAAGTCGGTCTGCTTGACCTAAAGAGGTCGGTCGCTTTGCTACTGAACATCCCGGCTCGGTCATCTCGACCCAGGGTATGAACGGGGTCTTTAGCTTGGTAGGTCCCTTCTATTTGTGAGGTAACTACTTGTGAATCACTGAAGATAATAAGATTTTGAGCTCCTACCTCCTTGGCCAGCTTCAAACCAGCCAATAGTGCCTCATACTTGGCCTGGTTATTGGAAGTAGGGAACTCGAATTTCAAGGAGAGTTCGATTTGGGTTCCCTGATCGCTTTCTATTATCACACCTGCCCCACCCCGGTTTTGTTTGAAGAGCCGTCTACATAGAGATTCCACTTTATAGGAGTTCCCGGGGTGTCAGTGTATTCAGCAATAAAATCGGCCAAGTACTGAGTCTTGATGGCCGTCCAAGCTTCATACTGAAGATCGAATTCAGATAGCTCGACTGCCTACTGTAGAATCCTTCCAGCTAAATCTGTCTTCTGTAAAATGCCTTTTATGGGCTGGTTAGTCCGAACCTTGATGGTGTGAGCTTGAAAATATGGGCGAAGTCGTCGAGATGTTAGTATGAGAGCGTAGGCGAACTTCTCTATCTTTTGATAATTCAGTTCGGCCCATTGCAAAGCTTTGCTGATGAAATAGATGGGTTGTTGCCCACTTTCGTCTTCTCTGACCAGTGATGAGGCTATTGCTCGATTTTCTACTGCGAGGTATAATACGAGTAGTTCTCCTTCTCGTGGTCGAGTTAGAATAGGTGGCTGTCCTAGGAACCATTTGAAATCCTGGAAAGCCTGCTCGCACTCCGTTGTCCATTCAAACCTATTTCCCTTCTTTAAAGTGGCGTAGAAGGGGAGAGACCTTATGGCCGATCCGGCAAGAAATCTGGACAAGGCTGCCAGTCTTCCATTGAGTTGTTGACCTCTTTGACGCAGGTCAGACTTTTCATGTCGAGTATTGCCCGACATTTATCCGGGTTTGCCTCAATTCCTCTTTGTGTGAGCATGAAGCCCAGGAACTTGCCAGCTTCTACTGCAAAGGTGCATTTTGCTGGATTTGTCGCATACCATACTTTCTTATGGTGTCGAACACTTTGGTGAGGTCGGATAGTAGCGATTCTTCACTCTGTGTGTTTACCAACATGTCATCTACATATACCTCCATGAGTTTCCCAATATGGTCTGCGAATACTTTGTTCATTAATCTTTGGTAAGTAGCTCCTGCATTTTTGAGTTCGAATGGCATGACGACATAACAATAGTTTGCTTTTGGAGTTAGGAATGAGGATTTTTCCTGATCGGGTGGATACATTGGGATTTGATTGTATCCTGAGTAGGCATCCATGAACGAGAGATACTTGTATTCAGAGGAGGCATCCACTAGAGTGTCGATATTTGGGAGTGGATAGGGATCTTTTGGGAAAGCTTTGTTGAGGTCGGTGTAATCAGTGCACATCCGTCATTTCCCATTTAACTTTTTCACTAAGACAACATTGGCTACCCATAGTGGATACTTGACTTCTCTTATGAATCCTGCCTCCAGTAGAGCTTGTACCTGTTCTTCCACAGCTTGGGATCTTTCTGGTCCGAGCTTCCTACGCTTCTGCTGTACTGGCCGAGATCCTGGGTATACTGCCAGTTTATGGCACATTAGCTCGGGGTCTGTACCTGGCATGTCTGCAGCCTTCCATGCAAAGAGGGCGACATTGTTCCTTAAGAGATGAATTAGAGGTTTCTTTACGTCCTCATTTAAGGTTGCCCCGATATTTGTTGTTTTGTCCTGGTCATCTCCGATTTGGACTTCTTCGATCTCGCCTTCTGGTTGTGGACGGAGTTCTTTTCGACCTCGAACTCCCCCGAGTTCGATAGTGTGGATTTCTTCCCCGTTGCCTCTGAGGTTCAGACTTTCATTGTAACAGTGTCGCGCTATCTTCTTATCTCCTTTTATCATGGCAATTCCCTCTGAAGTTGGGAATTTTATGCATTGATGCAGAGTTGAAACTACTGCTGCGAGCTGATTCAATGTTGCCCGACCTATCAGGGTGTTGTAGGCTGAGCTTACGTCGACTATAATGTAGTCTATGTTGAGTATCCTTGATCGGGTTCCTTTTCTTAAAGTTGTGTGTAGAGAGATTTATCCAAGCGGTTGAATTGGAGTGTCTCCTAGTCCAAACAAGCTGTTCGGATATGCTCTAAGTTCTTTCTCCTGCAGGCTGAGTTTATCGAAGGCGGGTTTAAACAAAATATCCGCCGAGCTTCCTTGGTCTACTAGTGTACGGTGAAGATTTGCATTGGCCAATATGATGGTGATGACCATAGGATCGTCATGTCCCAGGATGATGCCTGCCGCGTCTTCTTGGGTGAAAGTAATTGTAGGGAGGTCGGGTGATCCTTTTCCTCCCTCGACATGATATATTTCTTTGAGGTGCCTTTTGCGAGATGATTTTGAGATCCCCCCTCCTGCGAATCCTCTGTTTATCATGTAAACGTGTCTTTCTGGTTGTGAGGTGGTCGTTCTCTTCGTCCGACCTCTTCGTCCTTTCTTCTTTTTCGAGGCTCATCCGATTTGTTGGCTAAATACCGATCTAGTCGTCCTTTTCTCACCAATTTCTCAATAACATTTTTCAAATCAAAGCATTCGTTGGTAGGATGTCCGTAGATTCGGTGATATTCACAGTACTCTGTCCAATTTCCTCATTCTTTTTTCTTTGACTCTTTATCCTTATTTCGGGAGGAGTAGAAGAATCCGGATTTTGAGGTCTCTCCTAGCCGAGAATTTTTCTTCATGTTGATGTACTTATCAGCTCGTTCCTACACTTCATTTAGAGATGTTGGATGTTTCTTTGATATGGAGTGACTAAAAGGTCCTTTTTGCAGGCCATTGATGAGTCCCATGACGGCTGCTTCCGTTGGTAGGCTTTGTATGTCCAGGCATACTTTGTTGAACCTCTCCATGTAGCTACGAAGACTCTCCCGATCTCCCTGCTTAATTCCTAATAAGCTTGGGACGTGTTTGGCTTTGTCCTTCTGGATGGAAAATTGGGTGAGAAATTTCTTGGCCAGGTCGTCAAAACTTGTGATGGATCTTGGAGGCAAAGTGTCGAACCACTTAATTGCTGTCTTTGTCAGGGTTGCTGGGAAGGCTTTGCATCGAATGGCATCTGAGGCATCCGTGAGATAGATTCTACTTCTGAAATTGCTGAGATGATGCCTAGGATCCGATGTGCCGTCATACGGAGTCATGTCGGGAGCTTTAAAGTCTTTTGGGACTTTGGCCTTCATGATTTCTTTGGTGAATGGATCTTGATCTTTGTGAGAGCTGCCTTCAGGATCATGTTGGATGGTTTTTGTTTTAAGGTCGGCTTCGAGCTTTAAGAGCTTGTCCTCTAACTCTCAACGTTGCCTAGTTTCTCTTCGAATAGTGTTTGAGTCTCAACTTGGTGCCTCATTAAAAAACCTTTTCAGGAAAAAGAGTGCATCCAATAGTGAGATCTTTTACTTTTCTAGCTGTAGTACCTTCTTTGGTTGCAGGCGTGCCATGATCTGGGAAGCTCTCGTCCATCGAGTTCGAACAGTCTGTAGTAGCCCTTTCCAAGTACTTTTACAACTCGGTAGGGTCCTTTCCAGTTTGCTGCCAACTTTCCTTCTCCTGGTCGAGTTGTTCCAATATCATTTCGGATTAGAATGAGATCGTTCTCCGTGAAACTTCTCGGCACTACCTTCTAGTTATATCTGGAAGCCATTCGATGTTTTAGTGCTTCTTCCCTGATCCTAGCTCTTTCCTGGATTTCAGGTAGTAGGTCGAGTTTTTCCTTCTGAAGTTGAGAGTTGGCCTCTTCATTGTAGTGGACTACTCTGGATGACCCTTCCTCGATCTCTACTGGGATCATTGCCTCCACTCCATATGCTAGTCGAAAGGGTGATTCATTTGTGGTGGACTGTGGCGTTGTTCGATATGCCCATAGGACTTGTGGAAGTTCTTCGGCCCAAGCTCCCTTTGCATCTTGTAGTCTCTGTTTCAACCCAGCCAATATGACTTTGTTGGCAGCTTCGGCCTGTCCATTGGCTTGAGGGTGTTCGATGGAGGTGAACTGGTGCTTTATATTCAAGTCGGCTACTAGTCTCCTGAAGCCTGCATCTGTGAATTGAGTGCCATTGTCTGTGGTGATGGAGTATGGAACCCCAAAGCTCGTGACAATGTTCCTGTATAGGAATTTCCGACTTCTTTGAGCGGTGGCGTTGGCTAGGGGCTCTGCCTCAATCTATTTTGTAAAATAGTCTACTCCGACTATGAGGAATTTTACTTGTCCTGATCCCTGGGGAAAGGGTCCGAGAAGATCAAGTCCCCATTTTGCAAATGGCCAGGGCGAGGTTACACTGATGAGCTCTTCTGGCAGGGCGATGTGGAAGTTGGCATGTTTCTGACATGGTGGACATGTCTTTACAAATTCTATAGCTTCTTTCTGTAGGGTTGGCCAATAAAATTCCGCTCGGAGTACTTTTTTGGCAAGAGCTCGTGCTCCGAGATGGTTGCCGCACATGCCGCCGTGTACTTCTTCTAGCACTTCCTTTGTGCTGTTGGTCGGCACACATTTTAGTAGCGGTATTGAGATCCCTCTTTTGTACAGGATGTTGTTTATAATAGTGTAGTACTGTGCCTCCTTTTTTAATCTCTTTGCCTCCTTTTCCTCTGTGGGGAGCGTCTCTGCTTTGAGGTAGTTAATTATGGGGGTCATCCATCCTTGGTCATGACTTGTTATGGCTAGAATTTTTTTCTCTTCCGAGATTGACGGGTTCTATAGCATTTCCTGGATAAGGCTTCTATTGTTGCCCCCTGGTTTGGTGCTGGCTAGTTTTGAGAGTGCGTCAGCTCAGGCGTTTTGTTCGCGGGGTATGTGGCAGATCTTATATTCCCCGAGTTGTCCGAGCTGGTCCTTGGTTTTATCCAAATACTTTTTCATGTTGGGATCTTTGGCTTGATAGCTCCCTGTTATTTGCGAGGTGACTACTTGTGAATCGCTGTAAATGTTGAGTTTTTGAGCTCCAACCTCTGTAGCCAGCTTCAAATCGCTGGTTGTTTGAGGCCGGGAACCCGAACTTGAGGGAGAGTTCAACTTGGGTTCCTTGGTTGCTTTCTATTATCACGCCTGCGCCACTTCCAGTCTTATTTGAAGAACCATCCACGTAGAGATTCTATTCTGTGGGGGTTTCTAAGGCATCTGTGAATTCTGCGATAAAGTCGGCCAGATACTGTGATTTAATGGCCGTCCGAGCTTCATATTGGAGGTCGAATGCTGATAACTCGACTGCCCATTGTAAAATTCTGCTTGCTAAATCTGTTTTTTGCAGTATTCCTTTTATGGGCTGGTTGGTTCGAACCTTAATGGTGTGAGCCTGGAAGTACGGGCGAAGTCGTCGAGATGTTAGAATGAGAGCATAGGCAAACTTTTCTATCTTCTGGTAGTTCAGCTCGGATCCCTGTAGCGCTTTGCTAATGAAGTAGACGGGTTGTTGCCCACTTTTGTCTTCTCTGACTAGTGCTGAGGCTATTGCCCGGCTTCCTACTGCGAGATATAATATGAGCGGTTCTCCTTTTTGTGGTCGAGATAAGATAGGCGGTCGTCCTAAGAACTCCTTGAAGTCTTGGAAGGCTTGTTCACATTCTGTTGTCCATTCAAAATGCTTTCCCTTCCTTAAAGTAGCATAGAAGGGGAGAGATCTTATCGCTGCCCCTGCTAAGAATCTGGATAGGGCGGCCAATCTCCCGTTGAGTTGCTGCACTTCTTTGACACAGATGGGGCTCTTCATGTTGAGTATGGCTTGGCATTTATCCAGTTTTGCTTCAATTCCTCTTTGTGTGAGTATGAAACCTAGGAATTTGCCTGCTTCTACCGCAAAGGTGCATTTTGCAGGATTGAGTCGCATGTCGTGTTTCCTTATAGTGTCGAACACTTGAGTCAGGTCGGACAGTAATGTGTCTTCGCTTTGTGTCTTTATCAACATGTCGTCCACATAGACTTCCATGATTTTTCCGATGTGGTCTGAGAAGACTTTGTTCATCAGCCTTTGATAAGTAGCACCCGCGTTCTTGAGACCGAAGGGCATCACGATGTAGCAGTAATTTGCTTTCGGCGTTAAAAACGAGGTATTTTCTTGATCTGGTGGATACATAGGGATTTGGTTGTATCCCGAGTATGCGTCCATAAACGAGAGGTATCTATATCTGGAGGAAGCATCTACCAGAGCATCGATACTTGGGAGTGGATAAGGATCTTTTGGGCAGGATTTGTTAAGATCGGTGTAGTCAGTACACATTCGCCACTTTCCATTTGATTTTTTCACCAAGACGACATTGGCTAACCATAGTGGATACTTGACTTCTCTTATGAATCCTGCCTCCAGCAGTGCCTGTACCAGCTCTTCCACAGCTTGGGATCGCTCCGGTCCAAGTTTTCTTCGTCTCTGCTGCACCGGCCGAGATCCTGAATAGACCAGCAACTTGTGGCATATTAGCTTGGGGTCTCTGCCTGGCATGTCTGCGGCTTTCCATGCGAATAGATCGACATTATCGCGTAAGAATTGTATCAGTAATTCTTTTGAGTCTCCTCTTAGGATTGTTCCGATATTAGTTATTTTGTCCGAGGTGTCTCCGATCTGAACCTTCTCTATCTCGCCTTCTGGCTGCAGACGGAGTTCCTCTCGTCGCTGCACTCCGCCAAGCTCAATTGTATGAAACTCTTCTCTTCTGCCTCTGAGGTTTAGACTTTCGTTATAACAGCGGCGCGCCATCTTTTGATCTGCTTTTATTGTAGCTATCCCTTCTGTAGTTGGAAATTTCATGCATAGATGTGGGGCCGAGACTATTGCGCCGAGTTGATTGAGTGTTATCCGACCTATTAGAGCATTGTAGGCTGAACTTATGTCGACCACAATGTAGTCTATTTTGAGGGTCCTGGATTGGTTCCCTTTTTCGAAGGTTGTATGTAGTGATATGTATCTTAATGGTTGTACCGGTGTATCTCCCAGTCCGAACAAACTGTTCGGGTATGCCTTAAGCTCCTTGTCTTCTAAACCGAGTTTGTCGAAAGCTATTTTGAATAAGATATTGGCGGAGCTTCCTTGATCTATTAGTGTGCGATGGAGATTGGCGTTTGCCAGTATGATGGTAATGACCATGGGATCGTCGTGTCCTGAGATGATTCCAGATGCGTCCTCTTTAGTGAACGTGATTGCAGGGATGTTGGGTGCTTCCTCCTTTCCTTCGACATGATATACTTCTTTGAGATATCTTTTACGAGATGATTTGGAGATTCCTCCCCCTGCGAATCCGCCATGTATCATGTGGACGTGTCTTTCTGGTGTACGAGGTGATCGCGCGGTTCGTCCGATATCTTCGTCCCTTCGTCTCTTTCTTTGATCATCATCTCGGGTTGCTAGAAACCGATCTAGTTTTCCTTCCCTCACCAACTTTTCTATGATGTTCTTTAAATCGAAGCACTCATTGGTGGAGTGACCTCGCACTCGATGGTATTCACAATACTCATTCCGATTTTCTCCCCCTTTTTTGCCTTTGAATGGCCGAGCTGGGGTATTTTCTCCGTGTGGCAGACTTCTTTGTATACGTCAACTAGGGATACCTTGAGAGGAGTGTAATTGTGGTATTTTTTGATTTTCTCCCCTTGCCGATCTTCTTTCCTTTTGGATTCCTTGTCTTTATCTCGGTAGGGGACCCCAGATTTGGAGGTTTCTCCCAACCGAGTGTTTTCTTCCATGTTGATGCATTTTTCTGCTCGCTCCTGTACTTCGTCTAAGGAGGTAGGGTACTTCTTTGATATAGATTGGCTAAAAGGTCCCTCTCGTAAGCCGTTGATGAGTCCCATGATGGCGGCCTCTGTTGGTAAGCTTTGAATGTCCATGCATGTTTTGTTGAATATCTCCATGTAGTTGCGGAGGCTCTCCCGTTCTCCTTGCTTGATCCCTAGTAAACTGGGGGCGTGCTTGGCCTTATCTTTCTGGATGGAGAATCTGGCCAGAAACTTTTTGGCCAGGTCGTCAAAGTTTGAGATGGACTTTGGAGGTAGGTTGTCGAACCATCTGATTACTGTCTTCGTGAGAGTTGTTGGAAAAGCTTTGCAGCGAACGGCATCTGAGGCATCGGTAAGGTACATTCTGCTTCTGAAATTGCTAAGATGATGGTTGGGATCTGTGGTGCCATCATACAAAATCATATCCGGGAGCTTGAAGTCTTTTGGAATTTTGGTTTTCATGATTTCCCTGGTGAATGGATCTTGTTCTTTGCGTGAATTTTCCTCAGGAGCGGTCCGAGGAGCTTTTGATTTGAGATCGGCTTCTAATTGCTGTAGTTTGCCTTCCAATTCTCGACGTCGCCGTACCTCTCTTTGTAGATCCTTTCCGATCTCCCGTTGTTGTTGGGATTCTTTCTCAAGTTGCTTTAAGCGATCTTGAAGTGCTTCTATTGCTCCCGGATTTGATGAGTTTTTGTCTCCGTTGGATTCCGGAGCATCCTTCAATGTAGTGTCCACGTTCTTGTGCGGTGTTCTGTTTTCTAGATCTGAGTCGTGGTCGTTGTCATGGCCGTCCGCCATGGTGTTGGGATGACTTCTAGGTTCCCCAGCAACGGCGCCAATGTTTCGAGGATTACCTGAAACTGTAGGTCGATCTCGGATGAGATCTTCTGACTGGTCGGAGATGACGTGTCCGGCTGGTGAGTAGCAGCCGGAGCTGTTGTGTCCGACTTGTTGGACTAGCTGCACTTCTGATCCTTGGTCATCGGAGGGTGGGGGGTACCTGCAAGAGACTCCGATGCTTAAGTTAGCATGGGTATTAAGCAGGTTTTATGTAGAATCAGAGTATGAGTTATACATGGGTGCTCCAGTGTATTTATAGTAGTAAGATGTGACCTTCTTTGGATAAGATAAGTTAGTTATCTTATCTTATCTTATCTTTTGTTGAGGTCAGCTTATCTTCTGTGGAACCGCCCTTGTCTCTATTGGCTTGGGTTGCCTTTGGATCTGGGTCGTACTCCTTGAGTTGGGCCCTTCTTTGGGTTTTCGTGTCGCTTTGGCCGACTTTTTCGTAAAGAAGTCGGTCCGCTTGACCTAAAGAGGTCGGTCGCTTTGCTACTGAACATCCCGGCTCGGTCATCTCGACCCAGGGTATGAACAGGGTCTTTAGCTTGGTAGGTCCCTTCTATTTGTGAGGTAACTACTTGTGAATCACTGAAGATAATAAGCTTTTGAGCTCCTACCTCCTTGGCCAGCTTCAAACCAGCCAATAGTGCCTCATACTTGGCCTGGTTATTGGAAGCAGGGAACTCGAATTTCAAGGAGAGTTCGATTTGGGTTCCCTGATCGCTTTCTATTATCACACCTGCCCCACCCCGATTTTGTTTGAAGAGCCGTCTACATAGAGATTCCACTTTATAGGAGTTTCCGGGGTGTCAGTGTATTCAGCAATGAAATCGGCCAAGTACTGAGTCTTGATGGCCGTCCAAGCTTCATACTGAAGATCAAATTCAGATAGCTCGACTGCCCACTGTAGAATCCTTCCAGCTAAATCTGTCTTCTATAAAATGCCTTTTATGGGCTGGTTAGTCCGAACCTTGATGGTGTGAGCTTGAAAATATGGGCAAAGTCGTCGAGATGTTAGTATGAGGGCGTAGGCGAACTTCTCTATCTTTTGATAATTCAGTTCGGCCCATTGCAAAGCTTTGCTGATGAAATAGATGGGTTGTTGCCCACTTTCGTCTTCTCTGACCAGTGATGAGGCTATTGCCCGATTTCTTACTGCGAGGTATAATACTAGTAGTTCTCCTTCTCGTGGTCGAGTTATAATAGGTGGCTGTCCTAGGAACCATTTGAAATCCTGGAAAGCCTGCTCGCACTCCGTTGTCCATTCAAACCTATTTCCCTTCTTTAAAGTGGCGTAGAAGGGGAGAGACCTTATGGCCGATCCGGCTAGAAATCTGGACAAGGCTACCAGTCTTTCGTTGAGTTGTTGACCTCTTTGACGCAAGTCGGACTTTTCATATCGAGTATTGCCCGACATTTATCCGGGTTTGCCTCAATTCCTCTTTGTGTGAGCATGAAGCCCAGGAACTTGCCAGCTTCTACTGCAAAGGTGCATTTTGCTGGATTGAGTCGCATACCATACTTTCTTATGGTGTCGAACACTTTGGTGAGGTCAGATAGTAGCGATTCTTCACTCTGTGTTTTTACCAACATGTCATCTACATATACCTCCATGAGTTTCCCGATATGGTCTGCAAAGACTTTGTTCATTAATCTTTGGTAAGTAGCTCCTGCGTTTTTGAGTCCGAATGGCATGACGACATAACAATAGTTTGCTTTTGGAGTTAGGAATGAGGATTTTTCCTGATCGGGTGGATACATTGGGATTTGATTGTATCCTGAGTAGGCATCCATGAACGAGAGATACTTGTATTCGGAGGAGGCATCCACTAGAGTGTCAATATTTGGGAGTGGATAGGGATCTTTTGGGAAAGCTTTGTTGAGGTCGGTGTAATCAGTGCACATCCGCCATTTCCCATTTAACTTTTTCACTAAGACAACATTGGCTACCCATAGTGGGTACTTGACTTCTCTTATGAATCCTACCTCCAGTAGAGCTTGTACCTGTTCTTCCACAGCTTGGGATCTTTCCGGTCCGAGCTTCCTACGCTTCTGCTGTACTGGCCGAGATCCTGGGTATACTGCCAGTTTATGGCACATTAGCTTGGGGTCTATACCTGGCATGTCTGCAGCCTTCCATGCAAAGAGGTCGACATTGTTCCTTAAGAGCTGAATTAGAGGTTTCTTTACGTCCTCATTTAAGGTTGCCCCGATATTTGTTGTTTTGTCCTGGTCATCTCCGATTTGGACTTCTTCGATCTCGCCTTCAGGTTGTGGACGGAGTTCTTCCCGACCTCGAACTCCCCCGAGGTCGATGGTGTGGATTTCTTCCCCATTGCCTCTGAGGTTCAGACTTTCATTGTAACAGCGTTGTGCTATCTTCTTATCTCCTTTTATCGTGGCAATCCCCTCTGAAGTTGGAAATTTCATGCATAGATGCGGAGTTGAAACTACTGCTGCGAGTTGATTCAATGTTGCCCGACCTATCAGGGTGTTGTAGGCTGAGCTTACGTCGACTATAATGTAGTCTATGTTGAGTGTCCTTGATCGGGTTCCTTTTCCGAATGTTGTGTGTAGAGATATTTATCCAAGCGGTTGGATTGGAGTGTCTCCTAGTCCAAACAAGATGTTCGGATATGCTCTAAGTTCTTTCTCCTGCAGGCCGAGTTTATCGAAGGCGGGTTTAAACAAAATATCCGCCGAGCTTCCTTGGTCCACCAGTGTGCGGTGGAGATTTGCATTGGCCAATATGATGGTGATGACCATAGGATCGTCATGTCCCAGGATGATGCCTGCCGCGTCTTCTTGGGTGAAAGTAATTGTAGGGAGGTCGGGTGATCCTTCTCCTTCCTCGACATGATATATTTCTTTGAGGTGCCTTTTGCGAGATGATTTTGAGATCCCCCCCTCCTGCGAATCCTCTGTTTATCATGTGAACGTGTCTTTCTCGGTTGTGAGGTGGTCGTTCTCTTTGTCCGACCTCTTCGTCCCTTCTTCTTTTTCGAGGCTCATCCGATTTGTTGGCTAAATACCGATCTAGTCGTCCTTCTCTCACCAATTTCTCAATAACATTTTTCAAATCGAAGCATTTGTTGGTAGGATGTCCGTAAATTCGGTGATATTCACAGTACTCTGTCCAATTTCCTCCTTCTTTCTTGCTTTTGAGTGGACGAGGTGGTGGTATCTTTACAACATGGCATACTTCTCGGTAAACATCCACAAGAGACACCCAGAGAGGGGGTGTAGTTGTTGTATTTTTTAGGCTTCTCGCCGTATTGATCCTCTTTTTTCTTTGACTCTTTATCCTTATCCCGAGAGGAGTAGAAGAATCCGGATTTTGAGGTCTCTCCTAGCCGAGAATTTTTCTTCATGTTGATGTACTTATCAGCTCGTTCCTACACTTCATTTAGAGATGTTGGATGTTTCTTTGATATGGAGTGACTAAAAGGTCCTTTTTGCAGGCCATTGATGAGTCCCATGATGGCTGCTTCCGTTGGTAGGCTTTGTATGTCCAGGCATGCTTTGTTGAACCTCTCCATGTAGCTACGAATACTCTCCCGATCTCCCTGCTTAATTCCTAATAAGCTTGGGACGTGTTTGGCTTTGTCCTTCTGGATGAAAAATCGGGTGAGAAATTTCTTGGCCAGGTCGTCAAAACTTGTGATGGATCTTGGGGACAAAGTGTCGAACCACTTAATTGCTGTCTTTGTCAGGGTTGCTGGGAATGCTTTGCATCGAATGGCATCTGAGGCATCCGTGAGATACATTCTACTTCTGAAATTGCTGAGATGATGCCTGGGATCCGATGTGCCGTCATACGGAGTCATGTCAGGAGCTTTAAAGTCTTTTGGGACTTTGGCCTTCATGATTTCTTTGGTGAATGGATCTTGATCTTTGTGAGAGCTGCCTTCAGGATCATGTTGGATGGTTTTTGTTTTAAGGTCGGCTTCGAGCTTTAAGAGCTTGTCCTCTAACTCTCAACGTCGCCTAGTTTCTCTTCGAAGGTCCCTCTCGGCTTCCCGTTGATGTTCAGCCTCTTTTTCGAGCTGTTTGAGGCGATCATGTTGAGTTTGTAGTGCCTCCATGATTTCCGAACTTGGCAAATTCTTGTCTTTGTTTGGTTGAGAAGTATCCTTTGGTGTGGTGTCCGCGTTCTTGTGCGGCGTCCTGTTTTCTATATCAGAGTCATGGTCGTTGTCAAGGTTGTCCGCCATGATGGTGGGATGATCTCCAGGTTCCCCGGCAACGGCGCCAATGTTCCGAGGGTTACCTGAAACTGTAGGTCGATCTCGAACGAGATCTTCTGTACTGGTCGGAGCTGATGTGTCCGACTTGTTGGACTTGGAGGTGGTGCTCATCCTTCTTCACCGAAGGGTGGTGGTACCTGCAAAGGACTCCAATGCTTAAATTAGCAAGGGTATTAAGCAGGTTTTTAGTAGAATCAGAGTATGAGTTATACCTGGGTGCTCCAGTGTATTTATAATGGTGTGGAGTGACCTTTCTGGAGATAAGATAGTTATCTTATCTTATCTTTGAGTGGAGTTATCTTATCTTCAAGGGAACCACCCTTATCCTTCTAGACTTGGGCTGCCTTTGGACTTGGGTCGTGTTCCTCTGTTTGGGCCCTTTTTGGGCTTTTCCTATTGATTTGGCCGAACTCTTTAAGAAGAGGTCGGGTAATCCTGACCTGAAGAGGTCGGTCGACTTGTCGTCAATCAGCCCGGGTCATACAGCTCGACCCAGGGCATGAACAGGGGTGATTAGCATTCAACGCCAGCTTTGGGTCTCCTTTGGGGCGTTGAACGCCAGCCAGGGGGTAGCTCTTTGGTGTTCAACGCCCAATATGGGCAGGCTCCTTCGAAGAAAAGTATAGACCATTATATATTGCTGGAAAACGCTAGAAGTTAGCTTTCTAATACCGTTAAGAACGCATCATTTAGACCTTTGTAGCTCCAGAAATACTCGTTTGAGTGCACGGAGGTCAGAATTTGACAGCATCTGCTACGCTTTCCTTGCCTCTGAATCAGACTTTACCAAAGCTCCTCAATTTCTGCCAAAAATTACCTAAAATCACTATAAAATACAACAACTCAAGGTAGAATCCAAAAATTTGAATTTTGCACTAAAACCTATGAAAATATAATAAAAATTAAACAAAACATAACTAAAACAATATGAAAATGATGTCAAAAAGCGTATAAAATATCCGCTCATCAGTAGTGGGGTGTAGTTGTGATATCTCCTTAGTTTCTCCAAGCTAAGTTCCTCTTCTTGGGTTCTTTTTCCTTTTCTCGTGCTTGGTAAGGATTCCCTAATCGTTAATTAGGTTCTCGTAGCTTGGCATTTTCTTCCATGTTAATGTACTTTTCAGCTCGCTCTTGCACACCATTGACCAGCCGTATTATTACCACCTCGGTGGGTAAGTTTTGAATCTCCAAGTATGCCTTGTTGAATCTCTTCATGTGGTCTCAGAGGGATTCTCCGACTTCCTGTTTGACTCTGAGTAGGCTGGGTGCATGCTTGACCTTGTCCTTTTGAATTGAGAATCGTGTGAGAAATTTTCTTGCGAGGTCGACAAAGCTGGTGACTGACCTAGGAGTTAAGCTGGCGAACCACTTCATGGCCGACTTAGTTAGAGTTGTCGGGAAAGCTTTGCAGCGAGTCCTGTCTGAAGCGTCGGCCAAATACATCCAACTTTTGAAGTTGCTTAAGTGGTGCCTCAGGTCGGTCGTTCCATCATAAAGACACATGTCTGGGCTTTTAAAATTTCTAGAAACTCTGGCCCGCATGATGTCTTCGATAAAAGGATCTTCCCCTCATAGTGGGATATCTTCCCGAGTTATATGTGAATTCTTGCTTCGAAGGTCGGATTCCAACTTTGAGAGCTTCTCTTTCAACTCCCTTCGTCGTCTGATTTCTCTCTTTAGGTTTCTTTCTGCCTCCCGTTGTCGCTCTAACTCTTGCTCTAGTGGTCCGAGTCGGCCATAATGTCTGTGTAGTAGCCCCATAAGATCGGCGGAATGGGGTTGGCCTTCACCTTCCGGGTGACGAACCTCGGAAGGGATTCTCCTATGAGGAGGATTACTCGACGTGCCTTCCCCATGTGGTTCTTCCGTTCTTGGAGGAGGTACCATGAGGGCTTGGTCGTTGTTAACTACATCTTGGTACTCTGGTTCTGATTCCGATGCTGTACGTCCGACCTCGAGGTGATCGTACGCCATAGAGTGCTGATTTCTAGGTCCCCGACAACGGCGCCAATGTTTCAGAGGTTACTTGAAACTGGATTGGGTTTGGACTTGGACATGAGGTCCAAGCTCTAGGTGAGGTGGTTTCTGACTTAGCCTATGTCCAGCGGCTGTCGTCCAAATTGTTCGCAAGAAGATGGGGGGTGGTACCTGCAAAACACTCTGATGCCTGAGTCAGCAAGAGTATGAGCAGGTTTATAGTGTATTGGATCTTAAGTATACCTGAGAATGTCAGTGTATTTATAGGTGATGAGCCAATAACCACCGCTGGAGTAGTTCCACTACTGATGGTGGATAATTGCCCTTTTATCTAAAAGTTGTTAAGATCTCTCTTCTAAAAGTAGGTGAGAGATATTAGAAATTAGTTATAACTCCTATTGAGGGGAGAGTTATTATTTTGCAGCGCTTTATCCGACCTCTAAAGAGATCGGTTATATGATAGCTTTCTTTTAAGCTTTCTTAACTTTTAGACATGACTTATATTTTAGATCATATATGAACAAAAATTAAATCCCAAGAATTTATCTTTTTATAAAGATAAAAACCAAATATATATAAAATTAATAAATAAAAATAATTAAATAATAATTTAATCAAATTTATTAAATTATTTATGAATTTTCATGTGAAAAAAAATTGATTTTCTATCTTCTAAAAATATTTTGACCCGAACTTTTTTCACTTCCACTCTTGATTTGTTTTATGATAACCTCTCATCCACGTAATGCTTGTACATCCTCATCAAATCTAGACCGTCAAAATGAAGTGACCAATTCAGTGGTGAAACAAGTTCTTATAAACGAAAGCCACCTGAAAAATCGAAAACCATCCTATCCATTCTCATTTTCTCTTCAACAACAACAACAACAATGGCAGCAACAAAGATGCTGTTATCCCCACACCCACACCCACACCACCCTCTCTGTTCTTCTCCTCCATTTCTTGCGAAATCCCACTGGCTACAACAACAACCCCCTCAAGTACCAAGGAAGCTCCATGTGTCCCTTCAAGACCCCATTATCGATTACATCATCACAAACCAGCAACAAGAACTGAACCCTAATTCTAATTCCCTGGTGTTGCTTGCGGAGAGTGTTGGTTATTCTACAGCCAGTTATTATACTTCTTTGGGTCTCTTTGTTATATCTGTTCCTGGACTTTGGTCCCTCATCAAACGTTCTGTCAAATCCAAAGTAAGAATCTAATTTTTCATGCATGGAAATTGAAGTTCGAAAGTAGTTTCCACTGTTTACATGTTCTTTCTTTTTGGTGAACAATTAGATTGTGAAGAAGACTTTCATAGGTGAAGGGGAAAAGAAGGCGCCAAATCAGGTTGCTGGGGAGATACTATCATTCTTCACTCGTAACAACTTTGCGGTGACCAATAGAGGAGAAACAATCACGTGAGTGCCATCAGGTTTCCTTAGTTATAATATCATGTTTTCAATCAAGCTTGTTTTTGTCCTCTCTTTTCATGCCTAGTGTATAGTACAAGTACTCAGGTAGGCTGCATTTGATTTTAGAAACAGAATAGACAGAACACCGAAAATATGATAGAAATGACAGACACATAAAAATTAGTGTTTTGTATTTTGTTTGGTTATAAACTATATATAAGATAGAATCAATTATGAAAACTTGAAAAGTCTAATTTACTGATTATTTTCTTCCTGGCACAAAATATAGGAAGAAAAATGTAATGATAAAAAATATAATTATGAAAATAGGGATAATGAAAAAAAAAAAAAAAAAAGTGGTGTTTCTTATTAGTGTTTCTACTTTCTCCTATCAAAGGTACAAAATACACTAATTTAGTATTTCAGAACATAATATGTTTCTATATCTCACTTGCCAAATATGATTTTGTGTTTCCGTGTTCTTGTTAGTGTTCCGTAATGTAAACAAACACAGCTGTATAGAACATGTTTGGTAGAATAAAAATCTAATCCTTTCTGCTCTGTGGGCACGTGCATGTGTGGATAAGAACTAAGATTGAAAGTTCAGGAGGAGGTACTAAACAACCAACATTTGAGCAAAACAAAGCACAGCAATTTAAAAATAAGGAAATAAGCTTAGTGTGGATGTTTGAGTATAGTTAATACAAATAAGCCAAGAGAAGAATTAGAGTGGACATTTCCAAGTATTGGATTAACTGATAAGATTCTTAATCCTGAATTACATTGAATGAATGCATTTATTGCAATGCTTTACTATTTGGAGTTGATGGAATGAAAAGATTTTTCAAGAGAAACAAATTTTACATTTGTGGAAGCTTAGAGCGAAGCGGAATGGTGGTGCAATAATGGATTATGAAATGAGTTATATGTAAAAGTGTGGAAGACATTTGATTCGAATTTGAGGGGCTGGTGAAGTATTCTTGGTCATTAAGTTGTATGTTCTGTTTTGCTCTGACCAAGTTTTATATAAGATTACTCCATTTGCTGATTATGTAAAGCTTTGAAAGCTTATCATTACTTTGCGGTTTGTAGACTACAACAACTGTTAAATCTGGAATGAAAGAACTAGAAGTTGAAGGTTCATTTCTTCATTACGCACTTCTATTGCAAGATGTTAATACATTGAAATTCTGCATAACAGTTGCCTTTGATCTTTTTTTCAATCCTGATGGAAATGCTGAAGAGTTTTGGAGGATTAGCTAATTTTGTTTGAAAGTGTGTTTAATAATTATGCCTGTTGTATGAGTTAGAAGGGTGAAGGAACTAGTAAGCATGAAGTATGAAGGAGATTTTGATATCACAAATTGGAGTAGAAAGCATTAGAGAGGAAATTTGATTTCTTAGTTGTAGAGTAGTCCTATAATCATGGGATTTTGAGGACTGCAGATACAAAGCCCTTTAGTTTTCGTATTGGCTGTTATGCTACGTCCTGGCATTGAGTTTTTTTAAATATCAAGAAATAATATCAGACTGTGTTAATGCGGAATGCTTGTGCAGCAGGCTGCCCTTTATATATATTGTAGGCCATCTTAGATTTTAACTTTAGACAAAAAACACAAAGGATACTCCAGATTTGAAATACTGTCAAGATCACAAGTCAAAGTCCCATCAAGAAGAAAGAATAGCCATTATCTTTTCATGTCAAAAGTGTTTGATATGATGATATCCATCAATTAATGTTACAGTTTTAAATTTTTAATCAATCAATCCTGCAGTTTTCCCTCTTTATCATTTGCATTTGCTCATTAAGTGAAAAGAATATGGAAATCTAACTCATGTTTTCTGGGTTTCTTCTGTGAAGGTTTGAAGGAACGATGGTTCCTAGCAGGGGCCAAGCAGCACTATTAACTTTCTGCACTTGCATAAGTCTTGCAAGTGTGGCACTTGTGCTCACCATAACTGTCCCGGATTTCGGCAATAACTGGTTTTTTATCACAGCCTTAAGTCCATTGGCGTAAGTGAAGAAGGCATTGAAAATTTACATTACACTTAGTAGTTCATTGTTTTGGAGAGTAGCTTAAACGTTAATCCATCCGTTTAGTCCTAATATGTGGATGTTGTGTGGTTCTTCTTTGGGAATTTTCACAGTGGTGCATATTACTGGACTCGGGCATCTAGAAAGGAGGAAATTAAGGTGAAAATGATTGTTGATGATGATGGAACCTTATCAGAGATCGTTGTTCAAGGTGATGACCAACAAGTTGAACAAATGAGAAAGGAACTCAATCTCAGTGAAAAAGGAATGGTCTATGTTAAAGGCGTTTTTGAAAGATGATGGCAGAATCAAAATATCATAGAAGCCTCAAGAAACAAAAAGCATCGGAATCATTGTGGATGTTACTACTGGACTTGAAAAAAAATGGATATAGCTTCTCCCATAGAAGCCTTGGAAGCATGGTGAATCAGCTTGGTCAAGCAGCAAGTTAACAGTGGCTAATTAATTGTTTAATTTGTTGGATGGCACAAGTATGCGAAATGCTAGATACCTATTTTGCTAAAGCAGAAAATGTCAATGTTTTTACTTAAGACATGCTCAGGGCTCAGCAGTACCTCATTATAAAGTTTGTTGTAAAGAAGCTTGGACTTTTCTGCTTAGGAAAATTCTCTGTGGTTCACATATGCAGCAGTACCGCATTTTATAATATTTTCTGATTTCTCTCCATCATGCTTGGATTGAAATTCAGTTCGGAAGACAAAATCAGTTCCACAAAATTTAAACGTTCAATTACAGTCTCTCATCATTCAAACCTTGGCACATATTGATCTATCCACATAATATTATTCTAAAACTAATCCTACAATTCTAATCACTGAAGAGTCGTAAACTATACAGCAAATATAAACTGCTTTCTTGGTTCGGCTTTTACCATAAGGGTTCTGCCCCTCTGTTTACATTATCATTTTGCCACGTTGACAACAATGAAGCGACTGAAATGAAACTAGATATGTAAATTCCATACAATGAAAGACATTTAGAGAAATTGTTTTGAATATCAGCGAGCCTTGGAATTATTTACTACAACATTTAAGGCTTGTTTTAACGTAGCAAACGGATCCCAGTATCCCCACATTCACTAGTCTTAGATGAGACATGAAACTTAGTATCCTCTTATAGAAAAACATCCATTTAAAGGATTAACTTGTCTAATTTCTCTACTTAACATTAACGAAATAGCTAATAACACTATAAATGGTGAATTTAATTTGTATCCATCGTCACTATATGAAAATGTTTTATACACACGTTATAACCCAAAATAAATAAATAAATAAATCCTATTGAACAACTTACCTCAAAAATCATGATGATTCAGTGACTAAAAGAACTCGATTCGCATTAGTCAAAATCCTTAAATTTTACTGCTTCAGCAGAATTTTATAATTATACAAAGCTCCTGTAATCATCAACTAATGAAAGCAAATGACAAGCAAAATGGCAAGCATATGACAGAAACAGAAATCTCTGTGCTGCATAAACACTTGCTAAATAAACCAAATAAGTACTCAAGAAGAAGAGAGATATCCACGCCGCATTTCGACATTATCAATAAATTAAAAAAATTATTGTAAACTGGTTCAGTAGGTAGTATCCTGTGTCTTTCAACCAATTAACAACTTGTTCTCTTCCAAGAAGGTATATGTTGGTACCTCCAGATTGTATGGCGCTGGTCCTTTCCTAATTCTGCCAGATATATCGTAATGTGAACCATGACAGGGGCAAAACCAGCCACCAAAGTCACCAGCATTTGGCAAGGGTATACAACCCAAATGTGTGCAAACCCCAATCACAATGAGCCACTCGGGGTTCTTGACTCTCTCCGCATCCTGCTGTGGATCGCGAAGAGATCCAACGTCAACACTGTTTGCCAGCTTAATATCATCTTCCGTCCTACGCCTGATGAACACAGGCTTTCCACGCCACTTAACAGTCACAGTGGTGCCTGGCTCAATGCTGGAGAGATCAACTTCAAGTGAAGCCAGAGCAAGAACATCCTTACTGGCCGACATACTGAGCACAAACTTGAGGATAAGGAGACGGACAAGAGAGGCATAGACAAATCTGCCACCTGTTAGGACAAAGTAGGCAAATGCCCTCTTGCTTGGGTCACCAGGAGGATATCGTTCATGATTGTGTTCATCGTATACAATCTTAGAGGAAGGGTTTTTTACAGCTGCGACAGTTGCTGGAATTTCAGGAATAATGCTGTTTTCGTTTGCATGGACTGGCAATCCAGTAGCAAAACCTGGGTACAGATTGAAAATAAATTATCGACTCACATTAATTTGGCTAAGATGTTAATAAACCAAACCCTGGAAAATAAAAAAGAAGGCCAGCGTTCAATAACTATAGCAAAACCCAAACTGCGACGGGTACATGGTACTGCTAAATGGTTGCCATAACCATATTGCCACATCGGCATTGGGTACTGTCCTTACTGGTACTCGGAATAGATGCCCAAAATTCACTTATCTTTTTGCACACACTTAAAAAATCAACACATGCACAATTAAAAGCCACAATACTCAGTCAAATAATAAACTTCATAATATTTACCAATCAATCTCAATAAGCTTCACTAATGACCATTTCTTTCTTTCTCCTTTTCTTTTCTTTTTATTTTTATACCTTTTAATTTTTGTAAGTGAATAACACGCTTTCATTATGAATTATTGAACCACAGAACCAGTTCCAGGGAAGCCTAACTTATGATTAACAGAACTCTTGCATAAACAACCTTTTGTGAACTATTGAACTAGTGATATCGGAGGGGCAAATAATAGGATGGCTGCCAATTTCATTATGAATTATTGAAGCAGTTATGGGGAAGCCTAACTCAACAATTACAGAAATTATTGATTAAACAATCTCTTGTGAACTATTCAACTAGTGATATACTGATACAAGAAGGGCAAATCATAAGATGGAATACAATTTGGTTATGTACTATTGAATCAGTTCTGGGGAAGCCTAAACTTATGAATAATAGAATTCCTGAATAACCAATCTCTTGAGAACTATTGAACTAGTGATTTAGGAAGGGTAGATCATAGGATGGCACAAACAAATACCTTACAGCATACACATATAACAATCATGAAGATAATCAAGCCCCAATCAGAAGCACAAACACTCAACTGCATGATTTGAATTACATAAAGTTCAGAATTAGAAATGGAATTTACTAGTTATTAGCAACACAAATAGATGTATACACATAGTCTGGGAGTAATTTGTTTGAAATTGTAGTTCATGTACAAGCTACTCTCGATTTTAGAAAGAAAGCTCCCCAGTTGGTATGTTCTGTACTTTCATAATTTTTCATTGGTAATGCAATCTCTTATACATTCATGTTACTTGATGTTTTTAATATAATCCAAAGCCTATATTACAACTAAATGTGTCACTCTAGTTTCCACTAGAAATGATGTATAATAACAACAAAACCAACAATGAAGCATAATCTGTTATACTTCAGAAGAACAGCATGCTAGACTTGGGCAAATTTTGCTACTTATATATTCACTCAATATAACACTCTTGAAAAGCTTTTGGTAAGAAGATATTTTCAACACAACATGATAGTTCAAATGCTCGATGGATTTAAATTCTATGCAAGACATGTCTCGCTGCCCTGAAATCAAAATTCAAAATTCCAAAAGAAGAAAAATACGAGCACTATTCAACGCATCTTTTATCCTTCTGTTCTTTGGGCACAAAATAGCACGTGTAGAAGAACACCACCACCAACAATCACTACCACCCCCAAATCCCAAACAAATGTCCGATTGCAATCAGCAAAAAACACGCTCACAATACATAAACTTCGAATCTAGACACCAACCAAGAACGAGTTAAATGATTTGCGTCAAGCAACTACCAATACTACGATATGACGAATAATAATAAAATCAGGTTGGCGCACATAATCAAGGGCACGGGGCAGAAATAATCACAAATCAACTTGTTTGGTCTCTTTTGATTTGGAGCTGAAACAAAAATGAATATGGAAAGGGAATGGGAAAGAGGGAGAAAACCCTAACCTCGGAATGGGAGAAAGAATTGGGGTTGGGGAGCGGATCCGCCATCGTGGGAGTCATAGTGAGGGGCGATGGGGTTCCGAGAGACGAAGGCAGAGGCGGCACGGTTAGCTCTCCATGAAGACGATGACAGAGAAGACAACCTCTTTGCTGCAACCCTCAACATCTTCCTGCGATTCTTTTTTCCTACTGATTTCCTCCCTTTTCACTTTTGCTGCCTCTATTGTGTGGAAAGAGGCGATGTGTCTCCATGTTTTGGGATTTAATAATGGTTAGTTTGGATTGATTTTGAGAAATGTATTCTTTTTTTTTTTATTTTTTTTAAAGATTTTTTAACAGATACAAATTATTTTATATTTTTTAACTGTGAAGCATGGGGTTGAGTACTTGAGTTATTGTGTTTGTATATGCATCCATTTTGGATATTATGATCATTGACATTTGTTCGATATATCATATGTCTGTCGTATTTAATTCTGTCTTAATAAAAAATAAAAAAAAAATTTAAAATACACTTAAATTCATCTAAATATTATTACATATAAGTATGTTCAGTCTTATTTTTAATATGTATTCTTAAACTGATATTTAAAGACAAAGAAAATACAAAGCGAAGCTCAATTCAAGGTAGATTTCATATAAAAATATAAATTAATTATTTTATTATTTTTGTTTTTAGGTTAGAATAATATATTTTTTTATTTGATATTTTTAAGTATGTTAGTTCTATATATTTAATTTTTATTGGGTATACAAAATAACTAACATGTCATGAGTATTTTGGCCGAATGAAAGCTCATAAAATACAATATTTTCTATATATTATTTAGCTATTGACAAGTAATAAATTATTAATTTACATTGTCTTCGTAATATATTACTAAATTTGTTTATGAAAAAATTATAGGAAATTCGAGTGATAGTTCTAATGGTGTTCATTTTCAATCGGTGTTGTCCAACATTACAAATAGCATTAATACAGATTTATTTTTGGATGATTTTTTTTATGTATTTTGATTTTCCTACTATTTATTCAATTATAAACTTTAACAGAAAATATGTTCAAAACTAATATCTCGAGTTATCTTATTAGGTAATAACCCAACACCATATCGATCAAGGTCTCCAACTACTAATCTACACTATGTAGATGAAAAAGAACGATGTTCCAATATTAGTGATATTAGTAATTCGGGTATCACACGTGAAATGATAGCCCATGTCAACAGACAAGTCAGCAACATCTTCAACATACATCAAACAATATCGACCAGTTACAAAGCCAGCATATGTTAATATGCTTTTATTATTTAAAGACCAAACATTTAACTTTTCAATTGGTCTATTAAAAACAATCTTTGGTATATGCTAAATAATTATTATAGATTCATTGGAGTACACAAATTGAATTAGATTGCAAAGGGATGCAAGATTGAATAGGAAGATTATGCTACTTCAAGAGAGACATGGTAAGATAAGCATGATAGATTGTAATTATCACAAAGCTAAAATTTTACTTCTTTTATCTTTAATACTACTTTCATAATATATATTCATAATTCAGCTGATTCAAACATTTAACATATATTCATTTTTCTTTTTCTTGATGTATTATCTCTAATGATTACAGGAGCAAGTACATCTAATTCAAATTTAGATACTAAAGAATTAAAAGAAGTATGCATAGTTGAAAAAGAAAGACACCTGATACAAAGAAAAACATTCTTGAAGGAATTGACTATAAATCTTTCAAAAATTTTTGAAGAAGTTGAGGATATTACTGAAAACACGACTATATTAGATGATTCTGTGCAAATTGAATACCCAGCCATATTCGATGTTGCTGAGAATACAGGTAATTTAAGAAGTAGCAATATCAGCACTTTATTATTTACTATTGTTATGCTTTTTATAAACAAAAAATTATCGTTTAGTGTTCAAATTTTAAAATTCAAACTAAGATATGGTTATATATTATAATTTTTGTATTTGAACATTGATTTATTGTAATTCTTATTGTTTGATTAACGTGCATGTAAAACTTAAATCTTGAGGTTGGCACAATGAAATTGTATTATATGATATCATCTTTTTAATCCATAAATTGCATTCTTCGGTAATTTTTTATAAATATTATTTTTATACTTAACATGGTGAAAGAAATGTATATTTTTATATAAAGTATTTGTTGCAGATATAACTGAAACAATTTATTATCTTGGTGATTATTAGATGTGATAGATATTGGTGACCCAGAATTTTTTTGTCGGCATTGCGACGCCATGATGTGGTATGAGGATAGATCAGAGAAGTCCAAAACAGGATCCAATTTTGAGTTCTCAATATGTTGTATGCGAGAAAAGGTACAACTGCCATTTTGAAGCACTTGATCGGACGCTCAGGGATCTTATGTCATTTACCAATCAACATAAGACACATCAACCATTTGGTGGTAAGGTTGTTGTTCTAGGAGGTTATTTCAGACAGATACTTCCGGTGATTCCGAAAGGAAGTAGACACGATATATTGACATCTGCTATTAACTCATCCCATCTGTGGTCATTTTGTAAGGTTCTAAAACTGCATACGAATATGAGGCTTCTAATGTCTTCTTTGGATCAAGATGAAGGTGAAATAAAGAGATTTGCTAATTGGATACTTGATGTTGGAAATGGAAATATTGGCTCTGTTGTTGGTGATGAATCAGAAGTTGAAATTCCAGATGATCTATTGATTACAATTACTGATGACCCTCTCTCTCATTTGGTAGACTTTGCATATCCAAATTTGTTGCAAAATATGTCAGATTACAGGTATTTTCAGAGTAGGGCAATTCTTGCACCCACGCTTGAGAGTGTCGAGAAGGTAAACGATTTTGTCTTGACAATCTTTCCAGGGATAGAAAAGGAGTATTTGAGCTCTGACACAACATGTCAAGCTGATGAGAATGAAGATGTACAACAAGAGTGGTTCACACCAGAGTTCCTAAATGACATCAAATGTTCGGGACTACCCAATCACAAGTTGACTTTGAAACCAGGAGTCGCTGTAATGCTACTGCGAAACATAGACCAGACTTCAGGTTTATGCAACGGGACAAGATTAATAGTTAACGAACTTGGCAGCAACGTAATTAGAGCGACGATAGTGACCGGTAGAAATATTGGAGATAAAGTGTACATTCCAAGAATGAACTTGATCCTTCAGATTCAGGATTGCCATTTAAGTTCCAACGGAGACAATTTTCATTAACAGTATGTTTTGCAATGACCATTAACATGAGTCAGGGTCAATCATTATCACATGTACGACTTTATTTTCCAAAATCAGTGTTCACCCATGGACAACTTTATGTTACTTTGTCAAGAGTTAAGAGTCGCAGTGGCCTCAGGGTTTTAATTTTAGACGAAGACGGCAATCCAAAGTCATCAACAACAAATGTCGTGTTCAAAGAGGTTTTTAATAATATTTAGGTAAGAATAATATTATTTTCATTTTAATAGCATGTTATGATTTACACTTTTGTACAAATATTTACTATAGATATAACTAATTTATCTATAACTCTTTTTTCAAATTTGAAATGAAATGTGTAACAAGGAGCACAACATCCTATGCCAATTGCTTTTCTAATGAAGTTAGTAAGATACTAGGTTGTCGATAAATTTTTATCAGCTTTTTGATATAAAATTTAGGGTAAAATTAACATGCTATTATTACAGTTATATATGTTCTTATTTTTTTATGTTTCCCTCCTTATGGTTTAAGAATATTATAAACTTCAAACTCTTCTATTTATATTTTACTTTGAATAAAGATAAAACAACATATTTAACACGTTTATTATATAACGACGATGATAGTGTTATACTAAATTTAAAAAATATATGGTTATAAAATATTATTTTTAATTTAACTTATCAAATTTAAATATAAGCCCATGCATCGCACGGGTTTAACACTAGTAATGGTTAGTTTGGATTGATTTTGAGAAATGTATTCTTTTTTTTATTTTTTTTAAAGATTTTTTAACAGATAAAAATTATTTTATATTTTTTAACTGTGAAGCATGGGGTTGAGTACTTGAGTTATTGTGTTTGTATATGCATCCATTTTGGATATTATGATCATTGACATTTGTTCGATATATCATATGTCTGTCGTATTTAATTCTGTCTTAATAAAAAATAAAAAAAAAATTTAAAATACACTTAAATTCATCTAAATATTATTACATATAAGTATGTTCAGTCTTATTCTTAATATGTATTCTTAAAATGAATTTAGAAATAATATATATTATTATTTATTAAAATAAAAAATATTTTAAATACTTTATATAGTTAAAATAAAACATTAAAACTAATTAAAAAATCTAATTTATATTTTAATATCAATAAAATATCAAAATATCATTACGATTTATCTAAAAAATACTTTATATTTTATATATATGAAGTATGTATGTGTGTCCCCGTGTCATATAAAATTTTAAAATTCGCGTGTCGACGTGTCCTGTATCCGTGTCAATGTTCGTGCATCATAGATTTGGATCAAACTTGATTCTAAACCAAACTTAAATTCTATAATGTTCTTTAATTTTTCTTAAAATTTCATCATACTCCACTTGTATCACTTGTAACCTCTAACCATTTTCGTTAACTTCAAACCAAAAGAAGAATTTTACTTATTTTCACAGAAAGTCATATATATCAAGCTTACATGGACTATATCCGAGTTATTAGAAAGTAGTAGTAGTAGCAGTAATGGTAATAATGAAAGCTGAAGAAGAAAAATTTATAGGAGAGAATGCTGGCCAAGTTCCCGGGGCTATTCTACCAAGCAATAATGCCACCGGAATCACAAAAATTATTGAAGATGCATTTTCAAATTACAAATTATAGGAAACAAAAAGTTTGAAAAATATCAACACTTTAAGGCAAGAAGCCTTTGTGGGTTCTATATGGCAATGACCTCTTATCAACTAAGGGAAAGGGGGAAAAAAAGAAGAAAAAAACTCTGCATAAGTATACAACCGAGTCAGAATACCTGACATTTTTTTCAGGGAAAGAAGGATATTATAGAAGGTCAAAATTCAAAAAGCAAATCATTAAGAGATATAAAGCAATCTTCCATTGTAATTTATCTAAAAAATACTTTATATTTTATATATATGTCGTGTCTCTATGTCTTATAATATTTTAAAATTCGTGTGTCCGTGTTTCATATCTGTGTCAGTGTCCATGTATTATAACTTTTTTAAAATGAGTTTTTAAGTATTAAGTGTTTATTTGGGTGCCATTATCTTGATAAAAAAAAAATATCTTTTTCATTTTTTAGCGTGTTTGGCAAATTTCTAATAGTAAAAGTAAAAGTACTAAAAAAATAATAAAAACAACTTTTTTTGAGAAGTTGCAATTTACATCTTTTTTTTAAAAAAAATCTTTTTTCTTTCAAAAAAAGATGTTTTTCATGTAATAAATAAACAAAAAGTACTTTTATATTATTATACCCAAACATAATTGATAGATAAAAAGATATTTTTGCATGAGATATCCAAACATAAAATTACTTTAACTTTTCCACAAAATCTTTTAAAAAAAGATAACTCGAAAAAAGATTTTTTCTTAGAAGCTTATCCAAACAAGCCTTAAAAATGTCTTTTACTTTTGCTTTTACTTATTTTAAAAATAAGGTATTGTTTTGTTCTGGAAACACGTCTTCCTATTCTATCTTTTCTCGAATCTCCTTTAAGGGATGAAATAGAAGCTCGAGAAGGAATAGCAAAACCTAGTTGACTTCCACTCATTGACGAAAAGGGTGTGGGTTGGGAGAAGGAAACTTCCTTATCGTAAGATTCGGAACTTTCGCTCTTCATTCACTCGAGGGCCAATCTCCGTTTGGCCCGAGGAAACCTCCGCTTGTGGCTGTGCCAAGAAGCTGCAGAAGGCCCGAGATCCGCAACGTCTTAGTTCCTCATGCACCTTCGCCTCGAGTTTGAGTCCATCAGAGGCCAGCTCCCGCACCTATCGGTACAGTCTAACTTTTAGAAAAAGCAAATAATTTGGTTTTTTAAATAAAAATACTTTTTTTTTAAAAGATACATCTAAATAGGTTTTAAATTGAATAAAAGTATTTTATTAAAAAAAATACTTTTTTACTTAAAAAACTAATCCAAACTAGCACTAAGTTAGCTGCAAAAAAAAGCTAGATAGAAGAAACAACTAAATAAAAAATGTCAAATAAAAAGTTCATGTTTAAAATTATTATAAAAGATAATAACAGAAGTGTCAATTAGAGCACGATTTTTATAATGATCTAATTTTCAGTATGTCATGGCTAATAATAGTCATTAAGTATTACTATTTAGTCGACCTTAAGACTTTTAGACTATATATTAGTTATATTAATATGAGTGAGCCTGTAGCATGCGTTATAATCATAACTTAACCAAGTCTATCAATATTAGTACAATAGTTAAGCATACAACACATTCATGATAAAAATAGAAAAGTATAGATAAATATATCACATAAGTATCGGAAGGCCTTCATACAATATGATCCAATAACTGATAATCCATCACAGGTTCAACCGATATTATTGGCTCTGGCACTGCATCAAACCACTCGAGATATATGGACTGCATGTCGAAAGGAGACTCTGGCTCGAGCTCCATCGAGTACAGTGACTGAGGAGGAAAAGAGAAGTTAAAACTTCTCGGATGCAGCTCAAACAGTAGAAAATCATACGACACATCAGGATCAAACTTCTGACTAAAAAGAGAGTGAGAGAAATGTCTCTCAGAAAGAACATATGTGCGGCAGTGAACATCGCCCCATATGGCTGTCCCACCCCATATGGGGTCCAAGTAGTAGCACGGTGTGGAGATCTCAAAGAAGATGATTCTTGATCCCATCTACAAAGTGGGAAAGAAGGAGGGTGAGAACCAAATATTTCCAGCAAGCTAATACAGAGAATAGAGAGATTTCATGCTAACTCTAGATTTTGTGGAAAATTAGAATTTTTACATACTAAGTTTACGTTTATTGAGGTCATTCCGATAAAGTACACATACAAGTAATAAATCAAGTAGATAACAGAATATAATTAGCAAACACAAGCACATAATTTTAGTCACCAAGAGAATGCACAATAAGATATGATGCAAATTTGTTCCTATCGCAAGCCATGAGCTCATGCGTCGGTTGACTACCTGCAACCCAATGTTATTCGACCCTAAATCCAAATATGGTCACTCAACTGCATACAGTCAGGATATATGCCTAACGAGAATTGTCCTTTTGTACAGTCATGGCACTTGGCATATAGCCCTTAATATGCATACAGTTGAGAAACTCTCCATATGGTAGGCGTCCCCACGTCATACAATTACTGGTTAAATGATATAGAATTTCACACTATCAGGCAGCCCTTAAGCACTTTGGGATTTACATTTCTCTTTAGGGCACAATGTAGTGATTATTGAAGGGGCCCTTTTGTCCTTGATCTCTCAATACACTGCCATAGTAGTCTTACATAGCTCAAGAGACTTTTTTACTATTAGCCTTCTAACATCGATACCATTTTGTTCTTATTTGTACTAAGGGACCTTTTACCCTTAGCAATTTAGTTAAAGTCTTTTATTAATGTCATTTTTATCCTTTTTAAGCATAAAATACTATCTTTTCCTTAAAATATTATTAATTACTAAATTGTTATTTTTTACCTCTAACTTTTACTAAAATTTTTAATTAGACTCAACACTTTTTTTTAATTTATGATTTTGACCCCATTATCTCATATAATTATACATTTATCCCTAATACTTCTATATTCATACTTTTAGATTTAATTATTGTTAATTGCATGTTTAACCCTTTTAGTTCTCTTATTTACCTAAGTGTCACTTTTGGTGAATCATACTTTCTTTTTAGAGTTACAATTTATACTTTTAACCTCTTTTGACTCGCTTTCACACATTTTTTACTCTCTTTATTAATTATCTTTCTTACATTTCATATCATGACTTATATTACCTCTTGGTGTCTTTTATGACATGAAACCACTACAAGAAAACAGATCTATTGTCACGCTTTTAAAACGTGGCGAAAAGTTGAAAAAAGCGTGACGATAGCTTTTCGCCACGCTTTTTGAGCTACCGCCACACTTTTGAAAGGGTGGCCTCTACAAGCGTGGTGGTTGCTCTATTGCCACGTTTTTGGTGATCTATCGCCACGCTTTTTCTTTTGTCACGCTTTTTACAAATGGCCACCCGTTAAAGCGTGGTCGTATGTGGGAGATATGGTCACGCTTTAAAAGCATGGCCATATGAGAGATATGGCCACGCTTTTGAAGCGTGGTGATAACAAGATATGGCCACACTTTTTTCTTGTAGTGAACTCAACTCCAAGTGCATCGTACATTTTCGGCCTTCATTCATACATTAGACATAGCTATAATGTTCACATATAGTATACATTGCATCAATAAAGAGACAATTCATCATATAATCAAGTTTCATGCAAACATATGTCTCATTATTCTTTAAGAGAAGATATGCCTATCACTTTCAAGCATAGGAATCAAACAAGTGTTACTAACCCTTACCTTTTTCTTGATTCACTCTTTTGAACATGTTAGTTACCTAAATTTTTTTAAGGGCAATTTGATCATTAATGAAATAATGGTGCTTATGGCCTAAACTTAGAGGAATGGAGGAGATAAAATGCAAGTCTCTTAAGCTTGAGTTTGAAATCTCTTATGCGTGCTCCTTGTGGTTCCTTGTGATGGCTATTTAGATCAAAAAGTGAACAGCATGGTCTCTTTATGGAAGGCTCTCAAAACCGAAAAAGAGAAGAGAGAAACTAAGAATGTTCTCGCACTTACCTTGCTGAACTTTTTGGAGAAAAAATAAGAAAAAAGTGAAGCAATGGACTAAAAGACTTGACCTTTGAAGATATGTGAAGTGCTCCTTGAACTAGTGGTGTAGGAATGTATGAAACAAAGCTAGTTTTCTCTCTTTTTCTCACTTAAGGCTTCGATCTCTTCTCTCTTTTCTCTTTATATTTTCTTTCTTCTCTCACTTACTAATTTTGTTTAAAGTGATGTGAAATAAAAAATATGAGGGTGGTGGAGAAAGAGTTTATGACTTATGAGAATTAATGAAAAGGATAAGGTACAATTTAAGAATCTGTCATCGCTTAGTGGATAACTTTATCCTTAATAATTTTCTAATATAAAAATTAATTAATTGGAGAGAGAGAAGGGAGGGAGGGAGGGAGAGAGAGAGAAAAATTGTGATGTTTAGGAATAGTGTATTAGGTTTAAGTGAGTCTTAAGGAAGTATTTTACCTCATGGTAAAATATGAGTGGACAAGATTTAATTAAGAAGGTAGTTCTTAGGAATGAGTGGCTCGAAACTTTTCTTGGAGAAGGAAAAAGCCAAGGTAGTAAATTTCTACTAACAAGTTTTTACGATTTTCTGTGAAACTAATCAATTAACCTAGTTTGACTTTGATTGGCATTAATTATAATCCCAATTCTAGAATATCTCTAGGATATTGTAGAGAGGGTAACAGATAAAATTATCTGTGAAACTAAAATTATTTATTTATTTATGTTTTTTTTAAAAAGCAGGTTCTTACAATATTCTGCTTCTGTGCTTGATCGAGTGATAAAAGTTTATTTCTTGGTACGTTAGGAGATTAGAGAGTCACCGAAAAACAAACAATAGCCAATAGTAAAACAATAATCAGTGGAGTCATTAGCTCAATCAACATCTGAATATGTTTGAAGGGTTAAAGAAGATTGAACGGGAAAATAAAGACCTTGAAACATAGTATCGTTGACATAGCGAAGAATCCGAAGAACAGCGGCATAATGAGTAGTGCGTAGTGCTAATAAGAACTGGCTAACAACATGAATAGCACATGCAATATCTAGTCGATAAGCTTCTTTAAGACTGATAAACCCATATTTTATGATTTATCTTGTGCTCAATTTGAGTGTTTTTATCAATTCTTCACCCACTTATTCATATGAAGTGCATGGTTTTACTTTTCCTTTTTTATTATGTGATAAGTGTGAAAACATGTTCCCTATGCTTTAAAAGTATTAATTTTAATTATCCTTTATTACCATTCGATGACGTGATTTGTGTGTTAAGTATTTTTAGGTCTCATAGGGCGGGAATGACTTAAAGGACAGAAAGGAAACATACAAAAATGGAAGAAAAGCACAAAAATGGAGTTTTGAAGAAAAGGCAGCGACGCGAATGCATGAACGACGTGAACGCGTGCCTAGCGCGAAATGGCACTGACGTGAACGCATGAACGACGCGGATGCATGCCTTGAGCAGAACGCAAATGATGCGTACGCGTGACCAGAGAAAACTCCAAACCACGCGAACGCGTGACCCACGCGCACGCGTGACGGACGCCATGTACAGGAATCTGCAAAAAATGCCCCCAGCAATTTCTGGACCCTTTTTCGGCCCAGATCCAAGCCAGAAACACAGAATATAAGCCAGAGAATGGAGGAATCAAAGGAGGACGTAATGACAATATTCATAACACACAATTTTAGGATTTAGATGTAGTTTTTAGAGAGAGAGACTCTCTCCTCTCTCTCAATATTCAACTTCTTCTCAGGTTCAATGTTTCTTTAATTTATGTTTCTCTTCTACTTTTAGATACTCTAATGCTTTTACTTGTTAATTATTTATGTTGCAAAATTGGCTTATGAATCTTTTCATGTTAGATTTAAATATTCTATTTAATATAATTTAAGGTATTTCAGATTTATGATTGTCTTATTTTATTTATGATTGCTTTCTTTTATTTATTATATAAATAATTTAGATTTTTTCCCTTTTGGCTATGGTTGAGTAATTGGTGACACTTGAGTTGTCAAATTCAGCTGTTGATTGAAAATTGGGAATTGCTGATTGATTTGGATCGCTCTAAAGCTAGTCTTTCCACAGGAGTTGACTAGGGCTTGAGGATCAAATTGATTGGTCCACTTGACTTTCCTTTATTTAGTAAGGGTTAACTAAGTGGGAGCAATAAATAATTCTCATCACACCTGATAAGGATAACTAGGATAGGATTTCCAGTTCTTATACCTTGCCAAGAGCTTTCATAATTATTAATTTAATTTTTTTGCCATTTAAATTACTTGTTCATTATTTCAAAAACCCAAAAATACACTTTTTTCCATAACCAATAATAAATACACCTCCCTGTAATTCCTTGAGAGACGACCCGAGATTTAAATACTTCAGTTATAAATTTTATTGGGTTTTATTACTTGTGACAACCAAACTTTTGTACGAAAGGATTCTCTGTTGGTTTAGAAACTATACCTACAACGCGATTATTTTTACGAATTTCTTTA
>NC_029790.2:116073260-116081228 GCF_000816755.2 Arachis ipaensis | reverse complement strand
CTTGAGGATCAAATTGATTGGTCCACTTGACTTTCCTTTATTTAGTAAGGGTTAACTAAGTGGGAGCAATAAATAATTCTCATCACACCTGATAAGGATAACTAGGATAGGATTTCCAGTTCTTATACCTTGCCAAGAGCTTTCATAATTATTAATTTAATTTTTTTGCCATTTAAATTACTTGTTCATTATTTCAAAAACCCAAAAATACACTTTTTTCCATAACCAATAATAAATACACCTCCCTGTAATTCCTTGAGAGACGACCCGAGATTTAAATACTTCAGTTATAAATTTTATTGGGTTTTATTACTTGTGACAACCAAACTTTTGTACGAAAGGATTCTCTGTTGGTTTAGAAACTATACCTACAACGCGATTATTTTTACGAATTTCTTTACTGGCAAGAATCCGCTCGTTAAGACCATAGAGTGCCTTGCAAAAAAAAAACTTTGTTAGGAGAACAAGAATATCTCGGAGAAGGTTTCATGTAGACTTTATTTTTCAAGTCATCGTTGAGAAAAGCATTTTTCACATCCATCTGACATATAGATCATTTGCAAACTGTAGTAATTTCAAGAAAAACTCGAACATATGTGAGTCAAGCAAGAAGAGCAAAAGTCTCTTCATAATCAATACCATACTCTTTAGTGCATCCTTGAGCAACCAAACGACTTTTACACCTGTCAATAAAGAGTGAATCTTGATTTTGTGAACCTATCTACTACCCACAACTTCTTGATTAGAAAAATAATCAACCAAATTCCAAGTGTGTGCTTTATTTAATGCCAAAATTTATTCCCGCACTGTCAATTTGAATCTTTGAAAGCTTCCTTAATGACCTAGGTTCATGAATGTGAAGGATAGTAGCAAAACAATGATAATAATAAAGATGTGGAGGTGAATTTCTTACCCCAGTACTGTGAGTGGTCGTAGGAAGAAGGACCATAAGAGAAGGATCATCGTTCAACCTTGGATAATTGGGAACAGTAGAAGGTACATGAATAGGAGGCTCAGGAGGTGAACTTGTCACAGTGCCTGTATTATCATCACTAGAGAAAAAATCAACAATAAGATTAGTAAAGAAAGGTGAATAAGTAGAAGGAATGGAATGAAAGGAGGAAAAGCTCGAAAACATGTGATATTTCCATAATACAACATGTGAAGATATATATTTTTGGCGAGATATAGGATCCCAAAAACGATAACCTTTATGCTAAGTTCTATAACCAAGGAGACAACATAGGCGAGCTATAAACACAACCAAAATAGACACAACCATAGGTTTAAGTTTATTACGTTCATAGGGCTGAAGAAGAACAAAATAGACATAACCAAAAATTCGAAGTGAACTATAGTTTGGTGAAGTATTATAGAGATGCTAAAAAGGAGTAATGTTACCTAGAATAGAGGAAGGATGACGATTGATAACATGGACAACAGTAAGTACAGCTTCACTTCAAACACGTTTAGGATAAGAAGAGGAAATAAACATGCACGAACAAAGTCAAGGATATGACGATGTTCTCGTTCAGCTCTACCATTCTGTTGAGAGGTTCTAGGGCAAGAGAATTCAGACAAAGTGCTCTGTGCAGCAAGAAAGTTTAAAAGTTTAGAGTCACAGTACTCCATTGTATTGTCACGTTGAAAAACTTTAATGACTTTGGAAAATTGTGCTTTAATCATAGTAGCAAAATTGATATAAATTTGAGGCAACTCATGTCTGTTAGAAATTAAATACACCCAAGTAAAACATGAGTAATCATCAATAAAGACAACAAAATATCAAGCCCCCATAGAAGTTGTGGGAGCAAGCCCCCAAACTTTAAATTGTATAAGATCAAAAGAAGAACAAGTGTAAGAACCGGGTTTTTTACGAATAAAATTATTTAAATGTCCAAATTAGATTTCAAAAAGTTAGAACGAGAATTTGGGGATTTAAATATGATTTTTGGACTCATTAGGTCTTTTTGAGTCAGAAAATGTGTTTTCTACGAAAAACCGCGAACCGACAGTTAAACCGGTTGAACCGGTTCAAGTCCGCCCTGTATTGCGCGAGAAAAAGATAAAACAGTCGAAAACCATATAAAAATATTAGGAATGAAAAACCAGGCGTTAGTGTTAAAGGTTTGGCCCAAAGTTGGGGCGAACGGGCTAAAAACACTAACAGGTTGGACCGGACCCAAGTTGGGCCCAAGTCCAACATATATAAGGGTTCATTAATGAACCCTTCACCTCATAAGCACACACACACTCAACAGAAAAGAAGAAGAGGGAAAGGAGAAGAGAGAAGAGCACTATTCACTTCTCCATTCAATCCGCGATATCTCGAGCTATGGTGCTCCAATTCGCGTGCCGTCAGCGGCTACGCGAAGCTCTCGCTGAGTCCGTCATTTATATCTAAGCTTTGTGGTAAGTCCCTTGAGTTTCCCTGCCTAGTTTTCGTGCCCTTGTTCATTTCGAGTTTTAGGGTTTGGTTTTGAGGGAAATCTTGTGTCTTGGGTGTTTTAGGTACACTCTAGCACTTGATTGTTGGTGGTTGTGGCTTCAAAAACTGTTGAACAAGGTAAGAGTTCTTGAAAACCCTTGTGAGATCATGTTTATGTTGAGCCCTAGCTTGATTAGTAATGTTTGGTGTGTATATAGCTTGTTTGTTGTGAGTTTCTAAGCTTTTGGAGCTTATTGGTGCTTGTTGGAGTCATATTGGAAGCTTGCTTGTGGTTGGAAGCTCAACTTGTGCTCTTTGGGGTTTTGGTTCATAGCGAAAATCGGCCAAGGTATGGTTTCGATTTCCTCTATATAGTATATAATATTCATGGACACTTAGGCTAGTGACCCATAAGATAGGAATGAATTATAATGGTTGTTGAGGTGTTGAGTGTTGATGTATGTTGAATAATATTAATATGTTGAGAATGAATGATTGTATGTGGTTGTGATGTGTGAGGATAACTTGTATGGAGATGATGATGTTATGGAGTTTTGAAATGAGGAATGTGTGAATTTGATAATCATTGTTGGTATTTAAGGATTATGATGCTTGATGTTGGGAATATGACTTATTGTTGTTGATATGGTTGATGATTGATAATGATTAGTGATCTTGTGGTATATTGAAGGTGAGTGTTGAGATTGTTGATAAATGATGTGAATTATGATGAGTTGATAAATCATGAATGTTGAAATTGGTAAAGGTGGTGTGAGAGATTGAAAATTGAAAGGATATGGGATTGATTTTGATGTTCGGTAATGATTGAATTAGGATTTTAGAAAGTGTTGCTGGAGGATTGATTTTGGTATCACATGATTGAGATTTGATGGCTGGGAATGGTATAAAATGATATAAAGGGTAGGTTATGATAGAAAGTAGAGTTTGAAGTGGTTTTGGTTTGGTTTGTGGTATGCGAAATTGTTACTCAGAGGTTGTAAAATTTGTTGTTCGTTCTCTACCTGGCAATGGCGCCAATAACTGGTGCACAATACCATGGTCCAAACATAACTTCACAACTTCGCACAACTAACCAGCAAGTGCACTGGGTCGTCCAAGTAATAAAACCTTACGTGAGTAAGGGTCGATCCCACGGAGATTGTTGGTATGAAGCAAGCTATGGTCACCTTGTAAATCTCAGTCAGGCGGATATCAAATGGTTATGGAGTTTTCGAAAATAAATAATAAATAAATAGAAAATAAAGATAGAAACACTTATGTAATTCATTGGTGGGAATTTCAGATAAGCGTATAGAGATACTTTCGTTCTTCTGAGTGCGAATGGATATCTTAGAAGCGGAATAAGTTGAATTGAATAGAAAATAGTAGTACTTTGCATTAAATCATGAGGAACGGCAGAGCTCCACACCTTAATCTATGGAGTGTAGAAACTCTACCGTTGAAAATACATAAGTGATGAAGGTTCAGGCATGGCCGAGAGGCCAGCCCCCAAACGTGATCAATATGATCCAAAGTTGAACTAAAAATCATAAGATGTCTAAAAGACTAGTAAAACGTTCTATTTATACTAGACTAGCTACTAGGGTTTACAGAAGTAAGTAATTGATGCATAAATCCACTTCCGGGGCCCACTTGGTGTGTGCTTGGGCTGAGCTTGAAGTTTACACGTGGAGAGGTCATTCTTGGAGTTGAACGCCAGTTTGTAACGTGTTTTTAGCGTTCAACTCTGGTTCGTGACGTGTTTCTGGCGTTTAACTCCAGACTGCAGCGTAGAACTGGAGTTCAACGCATTTTTGCGTCATCTAAACTCGGCCAAAGTATGGACTATTATATATTGCTGGAAAGCCCTGGATGTCTACTTTCCAACACAATTGGAAGCGCGCCATTTTGAGTTCTGTAGCTCCAGAAAATCCACTTTGAGTGCAGGGAGGTCAGAATCCAACAGCATCAGCAGTCCTTCTTCAACCTCTGAATCTGATTTTTGCTCAAGTCCCTCAATTTCAGCCAGAAAATACCTGAAATCATAGAAAAACACACAAACTCATAGTAAAGTCCAGAAATGTGAATTTAACATAAAAACTAATAAAAACATCCCTAAAAGTAACTAGATCCTACTAAAAACATACTAAAAACAATGCCAAAAAGCGTATACATTATCCGCTCATCACAACACCACACTTAAATTGTTGCTTGTCCCCAAGCAACTGAAAATCAAATAGGATAAAAAGAAGAGAATATACTATAAATTCTAAAATATCAATGAAACATAGCTCCAATCAGATGAGCGGGACTTGTACCTTTTTGCCTCTTGAATAGTTTTGGCATCTCACTTTATCCATTGAGGTTTGGAATGATTGGCATCTATAGGAACTCAGAGTTCAGATAGTGTTATTGATTCTCCTAGTTCAGTATGTTGATTCTTGAATACAGCTACTTTATGAGTCTTGACCGTGGCCCTAAGCACTTTGTTTTCCAGTATTACCACCGGATACATAAATGCCACAGACACATAACTGGGTGAACCTTTTCAGATTGTGACTCAGCTTTGTTAAAGTCCCCAATTAGAGGTGTCCAAGGTTCTTAAGCACACTCTTTTTTTGCTTTGGACCTTGACTTTAACCGCTCAGTCTCAAGTTTTCACTTGACACCTTCACGCCACAAGCACATGGTTAGGGACAGCTTGGTTTAGCCGCTTAGGCCAGGATTTTATTCCTTTAGGCCCTCCTATCCACTGATGCTCAAAGCCTTGGGATCCTTTTTATTTACCCTTGCCTTTTGGTTTTAAGGGTTATTGGCTTTTTGCTCTTGCCTTTTGGTTTTAAGAGCTTTTGGCTTTTTCTGCTTGCTTCTTCTTTTTCTATTTTTTTTTTGCCATTTTTTTTCTTTTTTTTTTTCTGCAAGCTTTTGTATTCACTGCTTTTTCTTGCTTCAAGAATTAATTTTTATGATTTTTCAGATTATCAAATAACATTTCTCCTTATCATCATTCTTTCAAGAGCCAACATATTTAACATTTATGAACAACAACTTCAAAAGACATATGCACTGTTCAGACATTCATTCAGAAAACAAGAAGCATTGTCACCACATCAATATAATTAAACTAAGTTCAAGGATAAATTTAAAACTCATGTACTTCTTGTTCTTTTGAATTAAAACAGTTTTCATTTAAGAGAGGTGATGGATTCATAGGACATTCATAACTTTAAGACAAAGTTACTAAATACTAATGATCATGTAATAAGACACAAACATGGATAAGCACTTAACATAAAGAAAATGAAAAACAGAGAATGTAAGAACAAGGAATGAGTCCACCTTAGTGATGGTGGCGTTTTCTCCTTGAGGAACCAATGATGTCCTTGAGCTCTTCTATGTCTCTTCCTTGTCTTTGTTGCTCCACCCTCATTGCTTTTTGATCTTCTCTAATTTCATGAAGGATGATCGAGTGCTCTTGATGTTCCACCCTTAGTTGCTCCCAATAATTGTGTGGAGGAAAATGTATCCCCTGAAGTATCTCAGCGATCTCTTGATTTGCAGTCAAATGTTCTACCACTGAGCTATAGATCCTTGATGGAAGCTTTTGTCTTCTCTTTTCTCTTTCTAGAGGTTTCTCTGGCCTTAGGTGCCATCAATAGTTATGGAAAAACAAAAAAGCTATGCTTTTACCACACCAAACTTAGAATATTGCTCGCCCTCGAGCAAAAGAAGAAAGAATAGTAGAAGAAGAAGAAGATATGGAGGTGAGTTGATGGTTTGAATTTGAGTGGGTGGGTGTAGGTGGGTTGTATGATGGTTTTAGGGGAGTAATGGATATGAGTGGTGAAGGGTTCTTGGGAAAGGGTGATATAGGATTATGAGGAGGTAAGGTGAGTGGAGGTATGTGGGGATCCTGTGGGGTCCACAGATCCTGAGGTGTCAAGGATTTGCATCCCTGCACCAATTAGGTATGTAAAACACCTTTGCATGCAATTCTGGCGTTTAAACGCCGAATTGATGCTTGTTCTGGGCGTTCAGCGCCCATATGCAGCATATTTCTAGCGTTGAACGCCAGCCAGATGCTTGTTTCTGGCGTTCAGCGCCAGCTTTTCCTCAGTGTGCATTTCTGGCGTCTGAACGCCAGGATGCTGCTTGTTTCTGGCGTTCAACGCCAGATCCATGCTCTGTTCTGGCATTGAACGCCAGCCAGATGCTCCTTACTGGCGTTTAAATGCCAGTAAGATCCTCCTCCAGGGTGTGATTTTTCTTCTGCTGTTTTTGATTCCGTTTTCAATTTTTATATTTATTTTGTGACTCCACATGATCATGAACCTAATAAAACATGAAATAACAATAAAAATAAAAATAAAATTAGATAAATAAAAATTGGGTTGCCTCCCAACAAGCGCTTCTTTAATGTCAATAGCTTGACAGTGGGCTCTCATGGAGCCTCACAGATGTTCAGAGCATTGTTGAGACTTCCCAACACCAAACTTAGAGTTTGGATATGGGAGTTCAACACCAAACTTAGAGTTTGGTTGTGGCCTCCCAACACCAAACTTAGAGTTTGACTGTGGGGGCTCTGGTTGACTCTGCAGTGGGAGAAGCTTACTGTGCCTCTTTTCCATGTTTACAGAAGAATAATCTTGAGTTGTAAACACAAGGGAGTCCCCATTCAATTGAAGGACTAATTCACCTCTGTTAACATCTATCACAGCTCTTGCTGTGGCTAGGAAGGGTCTTCCAAGGATGATGGATTCATCCTCATCCTTCCCAATATCTAGGATTATGAAATCAGCAGGGATGTAAAGGCCTGCAACCTTTACTAACATGTCCTCTACTTGTCTATAAGCCTGTTTTCTGAAATTGTCTGCCATATCTAATGAGATTTTAGCAGCTTGTACCTCAAAGATTTCTAGTTTCTCCATTACAGAGAGTGGCATGAGGTTTATTCCTGACCCAAGGTCACATAGAGCCTTCTCAAAGGTCATGGTGCCTATGGTACAAGGTATTAGGAACTTTTCAGGATCCTGTTTCTTCTGAGGCAATCTCAGTTGATCCAATGCATTTAGTTCATTGGTGAACAGGGGAGGTTCATCTCCCCAAGTCTCATTACCAAATAAATTGGCATTCAGCTTCATGATTGCACCAAGGAACTTGGCAACTTGCTCTTCAGTAACATCCTCATTCTCTTCAGAAGAAGAATACTCATCAGAGCTCATGAAGGGCGTAAGGAGGTTCAATGGAATCTCTATGGTCTCTAGATGAGCCCCAGAGTCCTTTGGTTCCTCAGAGGGAAACTCCTTATTGATCACTGGACGTCTCAGAAGGTCTTCCTTTTGGGATTCACGTCCTTCCCCTCTCTTGTGGGTTCGGCCATGATGGTCAATTCAATGGCCTTGCACTCTCCTTTTGGATTTTTTTCTGTATTACTTGGGAGAGCACTAGGAGGGGTTTCAGTGATCTTCTTACTCAGCTGGCCCACTTGTGCCTCCAAATTTCTAATGGAGGACCTTGTTTCATTCATGAAACTCACAGTG
>NC_029790.2:116066343-116073249 GCF_000816755.2 Arachis ipaensis | reverse complement strand
TTGTTGCATCAAAGAAACTAATTGAGGTTTCAGCTCAAAGTTGTTTGCTCCAATGGTAGGGATGGAGATGCTTCTTCCATGTAAATTGGAATTAGGTGCAGTAAAGTCACCAAGCATCCTCCTTGCATTATTATTATTTTTGGCTGCCATCTCCTCTTCTTGTTCGAAAATTCCTGTAAGGTTGTCTCTGGATTGTTGTATTTTAACTTCTCTTAGTTTCCTTTTCAGAGTCCTTTCAGGTTCAGGATCTGCTTCAACAAAAATGTTCTTGTCCTTGCTCCTGCTCATATGACAAAAAAGGGAATAACAAACAAAATATGGAATCCTCTATGTCACAGTATAGAGATTCCTTTGGGTGAGTAGAAGAAAAGAAGAATAAGAATGTAGAAGAGAAGAATTCGAACTCAGAGGAGAAGAAGGGGTTCGAATTTTTTTGGTGAAGAGAAGTGTTAGTAGATGAATAAATAAATAGAAGGAGATGAGGGAGAGGAAATTTCGAAAATTGATTTTGAAAAATAGTTAATGATTTTCGAAAATTAAAGGAAAATTGAAATTAAAATTAAAATTTAAACAATTAATTTATTAAAAAGAATTTTTGAAAAAAAGGGAGGTATTTTCGAAAATTAGAGAGGGATAGTTAGTTAGGTAGTTTTGAAAGAGATAAGAAACAAACAAAAGGTTAATTAGTTAGTTGAAACAAATTTTGAAAATCAATTTTTAAAAGATAAGAAGTTAGAAAAGATATTTTAAAATTAAATTTTTGAAAAAGATATGATTTTGAAAAAGATAAGATAAAAAGATATTTTTGAAAAGATATGATTGAAATTAGTTTTGAAAAAGATTTGATTTTTAAAATCACAATTAATGACTTGATTCACAAGAAATCACAAGATATGATTCTAAAACTTAAAGTTTGAATCTTTCTTAATAAGCAAGTAACAAACTTGAAATTTTTGAATCCAAACATTAATTGTTGATGATATTTTCGAAAATATGATATAAAATTAAGAAAAAGATTTTTGAAAAATATTTTTAAAATTTTTGAAAATAAATAAGAAAAATGAAAAAGATTTAATTTTTTGAAAAAGATTTTGAAAAAGATAAGATTTTTAAATTGAAAATTTGATTTGACTCATAAGAAACAACTAAATTTTAAAAAGTTTTGAAAAAGTCAACTCAAATTTTCGAAAATTTATGAGTGAAAAAGGGAAAGATTTTTTTTTTAATTTTTTTAATTTTTAATGATGAAAGACAAAAACATGAAAAAGACTCAATGCATGAAAATTTTGGTCAAAACATGTGATGCATGCAAGAACACTATGAATGTCAAGATGAACACCAAGAACACTTTGAATGTCAAGATGAACACCAAGACTTAAATATTTTTCATGTATAGACACTATGAATGCAAGAATGCATATGAAAAACACCATACAACACAAAACAATATAATATGAAGATCAATCAAGAAGGGTTATCAAGAATAACTTGAAGATCATGATGAATGCAATGCATGAATGCAATTTTCGAAAAATGCAAGATGAGTATGCAATTGACACCAAACTTAAAATTTGACTCAAGACTCAAACAAGAAACACAAAATATTTTTGGTTTTTATGATTTTATGATTTTTTTGTATTTTTCGAAAGTTATTTAAAAAAGAAAAATAAGGATTCCAAAATTTTTAATATGAATTCCAGGAATCTTGCACTCTTAGTCTAAAGCTCCAATCTGAGGGTTAGACATGGCTTAATAGCCAGCCAAGCTTTAGCATGTAACTCAGATATACTGCTCATTAGTTATCAAATTAACTTGCCTCTATGCTGATGGTTTGGAAGCCTTAGTCCAAAAGATTTTAGACATGGCTTTACAGCCAGCCAGGCTTCAACATGCTTCATGAAACACTAGAATTCATTATTAAAAATTCTGAAGAAAAATGTAATTTTATTTTTTTGAAAACATTTATTTTGGGAAAAACGAAAAAGAGGAAAAAATTTTTGAAAACTTTTTGAAAATAAAATAAGAAGAAAATTACCTAATCTGAGCAACAAGATGAACCGTCAGTTGTTCAAACTCGAACAATCCCCGGCAACAGCGCCAAAAACTTGGTATGCGAAATTGTTACTCAGAGGTTGTAAAATTTGTTGTTCGTTCTCTACCTGGCAATGGCGCTAATAACTGGTGCACAATACCATGGTCCAAACATAACTTCACAACTTCGCACAACTAACCAGCAAGTGCACTTGGTTGTCCAAGTAATAAAACCTTACGTGAGTAAGGGTCGATCCCACGGAGATTGTTGGTATGAAGCAAGCTATGGTCACCTTGTAAATCTCAGTCAGGCGGATATCAAATGGTTATGGAGTTTTCGAAAATAAATAATAAATAAATAGAAAATAAAGATAGAAACACTTATGTAATTCATTGGTGGGAATTTCAGATAAGCGTATAGAGATACTTTCGTTCTTCTGAACTTCTGCTTTCTTGCTGTCTTTATCCAATCAGTCTTACTCCTTGCCATGGCAAGCTTTCTGTAAGGGCATCACTGTTGTCAATGGCTACATCCCATCCTCTCTGTGAAAATAGTCCAAATGCTCTGTTACATAATCAACACATTCATCATGTTCTTGAGTGCGAATGGATATCTTAGAAGCGGAATAAATTGAATTGAATAGAAAATAGTAGTACTTTGCATTAAATCATGAGGAACAGCAGAGCTCCACACCTTAATCTATGGAGTGTAAAAACTCTACCATTGAAAATACATAAGTGATGAAGGTTCAGGCATGGCCGAGAGGCCAGCCCCCAAACGTGATCAATATGATCCAAAGTTGAACTAAAAATCATAAGATGTCTAAAAGACTAGTAAAAAGTTCTATTTATACTAGACTAGCTACTAAGGTTTACAGAAGTAAGTAATTGATGCATAAATCCACTTCCGGGGCCCACTTGGTGTGTGCTTGGGCTGAGCTTGAATTTTACACGTTGAGAGGTCATTCTTGGAGTTGAACGCCAGTTTGTAACGTGTTTCTGGCGTTCAACTCTGGTTTGTGACGTGTTTCTGGCGTTTAACTCTAGACTGCAGCGTAGAACTGGCGTTCAACGCCCTTTTGCGTCATCTAAACTCGGCCAAAATATGGACTATTATATATTTCTGGAAAGCCCTCTGCAGTCCTTTTTCAGCCTCTGAATTAGATTTTTGCTCAGGTCCCTCAATTTCAGCTTGAAAATACCTGAAATCACAGAAAAATACACAAACTCATAGTAAAGTCCAGAAATGTGCATTTAACATAAAAACTAATAAAAGCATCCCTAAAAGTAACTAGATCCTACTAAAAACATACTAAAAACAATGCCAAAAAGCGTATAAATTATCTGCTCATCAGTTTGGTTGGAAATGTTGGTAATGTTGAGGTTTTGAGACTTTTGTTAAAAGTGGATTTTTGGTGAACTTTGTTTGATCATAACTTTTGACTCAGTTTTCAAAATTGATTGAGATTTGTTTGAAATTAAAGCTTATTGAAAACCCTTTAATTTGATATAAAGTTTGTAAAATTTGGAATTTTGTAGAGGGAGTTATGATCATTCAAAGTTGGTGTTAAAAATCTGAAATTTTGCAAAGTTGCAGAATTTTATAATTTTTGATATGTGTGCACGCACAGCCTTGTGCGTACGCACAGGCAGGAAAGGGCTCTCTGCTTGCAGCGTTAGCACAGCTTGTGCGCGTGCACATCAATGAAGAATTGCGCCCTGTGCGTACGCACAGCCCTGTGCGCACGCACAAGTCGGGAAGGGTCGTCTGTTGGGGGCGCTAGCACACTCTGTGCGAGTGAACAGATTTTACAAATTTTAGTACCTGTGCGCATGCACACCCCTGTGCGTACGCACACGCCTTGATTCTCAAATTTTAACTTTGTTTTCAACTATTTCACCTTCCCAACAAGGTTGTAAGCTTCTATAACACCATTTTAAGGCTTGTAGGCTTAATTTTGAGTATGATAATATGAGAGATAACCTAAGGGTTTTAGTTGATGATTATTATGAAAAATTAGAAAACGGAAGTTTAGGTTTCGGGTGTAATGAGGATGGTTTGATGGCTTGTGAAGGTAGATGGGTATGTGAACTGAGAAACTGATAGACTAATAAGTCCGGAGTGGAATGGCTTATGATGAACTTTAGAAATATGAATGTTGAGAGTGTGTCAGGCACTATATCCTTAGAATGTTGAGAGTTGATAATTGGAAGTGATTTGAGATGAGAAATGATGATGATTAGAGATTGATGGACTTGTGGATGTGGAAAGTGTGTCAGGCACTATATCCTCGGAATGATAGTGTTTGAAAGAGAGTGGGCCAGGCACTATATCCTTGGAATGATTTGTGATGAGTTATGTGTAATTGTTGTTTTCATTTTCTGCCGCAAGAGTGGGCCAGGCACTATATCCTCGAAACGGTAGTGTGCCAGGCACTATATCCTCGGAATAAGAGCGGGTCAGGCGCTATATCCTCGGAAGTGGCAGAAAGGCGACATCCAAAAGGATGTGTCGGGTTGGCATTTATAGACCGACAAGTGATATCACGAGCCAATAGGATAGACATTCATCATATGCATTTCCTATGTGCTTGTTTGCTTTGATTACTTGAGCCTGCCTAATTGTATAATATGCCTACTTGCTTCTTGAATTACTTGTTATATATTTGAATATTACTTGTATTTTCCTTGCTTGTATTATCTGTGTTTGTCTGGTGCTGAGGAGGGTAAGTAGGCGGTGGCAATGGGATCGCAGAGAGGATTGGTTGGTGAAGGCTGTGGGACAGCGGTGTTGGTTAGAATAGAAATTTCTTAAGATAGATTACCTAGTTTATTTATGTTAAGGTTTATATAACTATGCTTATCCATTTTAGTATGCTTTAAGATTGAATCTTGTGATGGATATGGAGCTTAGGATTGCCTTTGGCGTCCCGAGATCTTATATCCTACATCAGTAGGCACTGTTACCATACTGAGAACCTCCGGTCCTCATACCATATTTCTGTTGTATTTTTCATATGCAGGTCGCAACCCACCACGGTGAGTTGTCTGGTTGGTGACAGGAGCGGAAGATCCGGATATCTTTTTGAGTCTTTTTGACTTATTTTGTATATGTCTCTCACTTTTGTATTTTGCCTTGCCTAGAGGCTTGTGTATTGAGAGAACAAAACTTGTATAAGTTGTTTTTACTGTCTGATTTGGTATACTTGTATATGGCTAGCCAGCTTAAACTCCGCGAGCCGTGGCTAGTTTCTTATGATATTATATACTTATCTTTTGTTATAATGTATCTGTTTCTTATGTTTTAAGTTAGAAGCTTCGTTAGTACGTTTCGCACTTTTCAAATCCAAAATTTGAGCTATATCCTTCATCGGGCTTCTCGATTATATTATTCTTTCTATATAAATATTATGTATGAGCTTAGAACTGTCGTAATCTCTGATTAACCTTTGTTTTATGACGCGAGGTAAAGTTTAGGCTAATTAGGGTGTTACAACAAGCAAGAGGTGAACTATTATCGAAAGATAAAGGTTGTTTTGTAGTTTGACAAGAAATGTAATCAAAAGACTCATTATTATTAACTGATCCTAATACTTTCTTAGACACGAGAGGACGCAATTTTCCTAATAAACTGTTAGCAGGACGACGATACCATAAGTGAAGTGTGGATGGAGGAGAAATAGCACAGAGGTTTGTGGTAGAGGAAACATGAAGATTCCTAAGTTCAAATAGTCTTTTGACCTTATATCTAGTCCTAATAATTTGTCCCGTCTCCTGCACACAAAAACTAGAAATAGAAAAGTTAACATCAAAATCAAGTTCAACTAATTGACCCACAAAGATAAGATTGAAATTCAATTTAAAAATGAAATGAGTATAAGGTAGGTGAAGGTTAGAATGTGAGATAGATCCTTTATGATTCACATACATAAGAGATCCATCGGCAGTATGAATAAATGGTGTGGCGGTAATGGTAGATAAAAAGGAGAAAACATGATGCATAGGTGACATATGATTGAAACAACCAGAATTAAAGTACCATTTAGAGTTACCTGGAGGAGTGGACAGAGCAACAGAAGTATTACAAGAGTATGAGAGAAGTTGTTTAAGAAAAAACTCAATATCGGGTAGAGAAACAGAAGATGGACTACCAAAGGTAGATTGGGTAGATACATTAGAGGCGGCAGCTGCAGTAACAGGCACAGACTTTGGAGCGCTGAAGCGAGGATGATACCTGTTTTGATTTGGAAGAGGTGGACGGGTAGGACAAGTAGTTATCAAATGACCCAATAGAGAGCAGAAGATCCATGTGGCTCCCAGTCAGCAACATGATGTGGCATGGGTCAACAAGGTTGATCGATCAACATATAGATTCAAGCGGGTCGTGAGTGGAACCAGTTGGGTCTAGATATGTGCATAAACAAAATTCTTTGATCTGGACCGTTGATCTTTGAATTTGAGATGGATGGTCCAGATTGAATCTGAAAATCCGATTGAAGATAGATGGGGCAGCAAACTTCTTGGTGGAGCAGCGATCTTTGAACGGCACATGATGACACATCTAGTCTCCGACGACGGTGATGTTGAGTCTATTGAACTCACAACAAAGAGGTGAACACAATGGTATGTGAAAATTTCTGAAAAACGTTGGGAAGATGACAAAAAAAGACCAAGAAAACATTGCAGTGAGAATGATGATGAAGGTTCAACAGTTTCATCAACAGAAAATATGGTGAGGGGTGAGGGCACGTGAGGCAACGAATTCACAAGGTGCTTTATTCGTACAACTCAGAACGACATAGAGAATCTTTTAGGATGGTTTGTGATCTAATACAACAATAAAAAGTGACAAAAAAAATAGAAGAAAAAATTGCT
>NC_029790.2:116059336-116066141 GCF_000816755.2 Arachis ipaensis | reverse complement strand
ACCAAGTTAGGAACACATATATTGAAAGAAATCTATTTTCTGAGTTGCTTGTTAAATGATACACATATATACTGATAATCAAACTACAATCATCACTAACAACTCAACTAAATACACCTAATTTACTAACCCTCCAGTATTCCAACTATATTTAACCTAATCCACTAATATTATATTCTAATAGTTTCAACCCCTCACTTATATTGTCAATGGAACGAAACTACCATTCCTATGAAATTATAATAATACAAAATAAACTGAACAAAGTCATAATCCTTGTTAGATATAAATGATCATAAAATCAATATCGTGCAAACAGAATAAAACATACGTTCTTGTCAAACTAATAACAAAAATAATGCAAGCAGAATAAAATATCCGTCCTTGCTAATCATCATCAATCATAATCAAAATACATACTTGGGGACTAATATCCATTCAATCACTATCCATCATAAATCAAAATGTATTATATCTATTCAAAACCTCTTTTCTTAATCAAAACACTACAGGGCTAATCATCAACAATATCATTTAGATCGCCTCACAATCATCACATCCTCCCACTTCAAATCGCAAAACACTTGCTCTACAGTTCAGGTTGGACCGGCGGAAGTCTCTTAAACGACTTCCTAGACTCAAAGTAAAAAAGTATTTTGAATTGTCCCAAACTTGCCAAAATAGTTTTCTTCCATGTATATAAGATGCTAACCATCCAACATACCTTCACATATGCTGTCACCCACACAGGACGTACTCTTCTATCATGACCCTTCACGGACCTGGAACTTTTTTGTACATACGCATAGACTTGTCTAATTTATTCCTAATCTCTATAATATAAATAGTATATAATATATTACTATTTATTAAAACAAAAAATTGATCTCAAATGTTTTATGTAACTAAAGAAAAATTTAAATAACTAAAAAATTCAATAACATCTCATTATATTATTACAATTTATCCCAAAAATACTTATATCTTCATGTCAAAAAATAAAAAATAGTGTGTCCATATCCCATGTCCCTGCTTCATAGCATATAATCATGTTACGGAGGAAAAACAAAAAACACGTTATATATATATATATATAAAGCTAACTGAACCACTCACCTCAAAAGTCATTACTATCCAGTGACTAGAAGAACTCGATTCACATTGATTAAATTCCTTAAATTTTACTGCTTCAGCAGAATCTTATTTCTAGATCATCTAAAAGTATCACTGCTATAAATTATACAATACACCTGAAGTCATCAACTAATGAAAGCCTATGACAAGCAAAAATCCAGGTGATTATTGATATAGGTCACGCCAAACACAGAAAGTTAAATTTCTGAGCTGCATAAACACTTGCTAAACAAACCAAATAAGTACTCGAGAGCAAGAATGTCCGTGCCGCGTTTCGACATTATCGAAAAAAATAATTGTAAACAGGTGCAGTAGGTATTATCCAGCGACTTTCAACCAATTAGCAACTTGTTCTCTTCCAAAAAGGTATAAGTTGGCACCTCCAGATTGTATGGCGCTGGTCCCTTCCTAATTCGGCCAGAAATATCGTAATGTGAACCATGACAGGGGCAAAACCAACCACCAAAGTCACCAGCATTCGGCAAGGGAATACAACCCAAATGTGTGCAAACCCCAATCACAATGAGCCACTCAGGGTTCTTGACTCTCTCCGCATCCTGCTGGGGATCGCGAAGAGATCCAATGTCAACGCTGTTTGCCAGCTTAATATCATCCTCTGTTCTGCGCCTGATGAACACGGGCTTTCCACGCCATTTAACAGTCACAGTGGTGCCTGGCTCAATGCTGGAGAGATCAACTTCAAGTGAAGCCAGAGCAAGAACATCCTTACTGGCCGACATACTGAGAACAAACTTGAGGATAAGGAGACGGACCAGAGAGGCATAGACAAATCTACCACCTGTTAGGACAAAGTAAGCAAATGCCCTCTTGCTTGGGTCACCAGGAGGATATCGTTCATGATTGTGTTCATCGTATACAATCTTAGCGGAAGGGTTTTTGACAGCAGCAACAGTTGCTGGAATTTCAGGAATAATGTTTTCGTTTGTATGGACTGGCAATCCAGTAGCAAAACCTGGGTACAAATTGAAAATAAATTAACGAGTAACATTAAGTTGGCTAAGACGTTAATAAACCAAACCCTGGAAAATAAAACGAAGGCAACCCAAATGTGATGGATACAACATACTGCTAAATGGTCTCCATAACCATATCAGCACGACGGCACCGGGTATTGTCCTTGCTGGTACTTGTATATAAATGCCCAAAATTCACTTACTTTTATAGCACAATTAAAAATCAACATACACACAATTAAAAGCCACAATGCTCAGTAAAACAACAAACAAGTACAAAATATTTACCAATCAATCTCAAATAAGCTTCACTAATGACTTTCTTTCTTTCTTCTTTTCTTTTCTTCCTATTTTTCTTTTTTAAATGTTTTGTCGTTGAATAACACACTTTCGTTATGAATTATTGAACCAGTTCCAGGGAAACCTAACTTATGATTAATAGAACTCTTGAATAAACTACTACTTGTGAACCATTGCACTAGTGATATAAGAGGGGCAAATCATAGGATGGCAGACAATTTGGTTATCAACTATTGAACTAGTTCCGAAGAAATATTGAACTCTTGATTAAACAATCTCTTGAGAAATATTGAACTAGTGACATAGGAGGAATAAATCAAAGAATGGCACAAACAAATACCTTACATCATACACACATAACAATCATGAAGATAATCAAGCTTTGTGACCTGTCAAATATACTTTGGTATGTATTCAAATAAACAGCTTAATATTTTATTTTTAATTTTTTGTGAAAGGGTAGGCTTTTTATCCCTAGAAGCTGGAATCAAAAGCACAAACAGTTATTAGCAATGGAATTTACTAGTTATTATCAGCACAACTAGATGTATGCAAATAGTTTAGGAGTAATTTGTTTGAAATTGTAGTTCATATCGATGCTAGTATCGATTTCAGAAGGAAAGCTCCCCACATGGTATGTTTTACACTTTCATAATTTTTCATTGGTAATGCAATCTCTTGTACACGTTATATTTTTACTATAATCCAAAGTCTACAATGAAGCATAACCTGTTATACTTCAGAACAACAGCATGCTAGGCTTGTGTGTGTCTGCTCTCAATAAAACACTCTTGAAAAGCTTTTGGTTACAAGATATTTTGAACACAACATGATAGACTGATAGTTCAAATGCTCATTCGATTTGAATTCTATTGACAGCTGGTAACTTCTGACTATCAAACGAAAAATGACGATAATACAAACGCAAGATATTTCACGTGTCACGATCAAAATTCAAAATTCCAAAAGAAGGAAGATAAGAGAATTATTCTAACGCCATCTTTTATCCTTCTGTTCTTTGTTCTTCGGGCACAACATAGCACTAGTAGAAGAACACCATCATCAACAATCACTAACATTCTCAAAATCCCACACAAATAACTACGATATGGCGAATAATAATAAAATCAGGTTGGCGCATAAGCACCGAAACATACCGAACAGACAAAAGCATCAAATCAAGGGCACGGGGCAGAAATAATCACAAATCAATTTGTTTGGTCTCTTTTGATTTGGAGCTGAAACAAAAATGTATATGGAAAGGGAAAGTTGAGATAATCTGTTTCTTAATTTCCTCTCAGCCACGTCGTTTGTCATTGGGCCTTTAAATCAATTCAAAGGTACATAGCGGGTGACAAACGGGCTAGTTCTCCCATTTTACAAAAACTTTATTATTTAGCAGGCTGGTTCGTTCCATCTCCTCTAACAAAGCGATTCCGAATTTCATTTCCGTCTTGTTTATTGGTGGGTGGGTAGATTAAGCCTGTCAATTTTTTTTTAATTTTTATTTTATTTTATTAATAAATCATTAAATATTACACTATATATATAACATAATTTTATAATTATTTTAATAAAATTATAATTTTTAAAAATATAAATAAATTATAATTTTTAAATTCATAAATATTAAAGTCTCTATAATTCTAAATATGTAATAAATATAATTATCAGCCAAATTTTTTGAAACAAAATAATAAAATTAACATTGTAAAAAATAAAATAAATATTGTCCAAAATATATAATTAAACATCTTAAAGTCTCAAGATGGGGTGTGGAAAACGGACCTGAATGTCCTTAGAAGGGAAGCTGAATCCTTCTATAAATGCCTATTCTGCCAGAAATTTTAAATAGGCTTCAGTCTGATCATTGTCCTATCCTAGTACGCTGTACAGGTCGTCCCCAACCGAAAAAGAATAGACCTTTTCGGTTTATTGCAGCTTGGGCAACTCATCCGGGGTACAGAGATATTGTGAACTAGTCATGGTGGCTACAGAGAGATGCATGGCAAGCTTTCAGAAGTGCAGAAGAACTCTTTGGAGTTTAATTCTAAAGTGTTCGGCAACATTTTCGTTAGGAAATGCAAATTGGAGAGACGGATCAATTTCCTTCAGAAGCAACTTGAAGTAATGGAAGATTTGTCTATGCGGCAAAAAGAAAAACAGCTGATTGAGGAATTTAATAACACGCTTGTGCAGGAGGAACTTCTATGGTTTCAAAAATCCAGAAAGCAGTGGGTAAAATTTGGGGATAGAAATACCAAGTTCTTTCATGTCCATACTCTTGTGTGGAGAAAGCATAATAAGATTCATGGTCTCTTTCTTCAAGATGGGGTGTGGAAAACGGACCCGGATGTCCTTAGAAGGGAAGCTGAATCCTTCTATAAATACCTATTCTGCCAGTCGGAGGATGTAGACTTAGGTTGTCTTGGTGATGTGCCGCTGCCTTCCCTGAATGATGAAGCCTGTTGTAGCCTCACAGCGCCAGTTACTCTGGAAGAAGTTAAGTCGGCTGTTTTCAGTATGCATTCTTTTAAGGCGTCGGGCCCTGATGGGTTTCAGGCTTTCTTCTTTAAAGAATACTGGAAGATTGTTGGTTTTGATGTTTGGACTATGGTTCGTCATGTGTTCTCTGGTTTGGATATGGATCCAAGGATGATGGAAACTCTTGTGGTTCTTATTCCGAAGGTAGAAAACCCGATTTCCATGAAGGATTTCCGACCAATTAGTCTCTGTAATGTGGTTTACAAAGTTATAACGAAGGTCCTGGTCAATAGACTTCGTCCCCATCTCAAAGAGATTATTGGGCCCCTTCAAGGAGGGTTTATCCCGGGGAGAGGAACCCCAGACAACATCATTGTAGCACAAGAGGTTCTCCATTTCATGAAGAAGACAAAGTCAAAGAAAGGCACCCCGGCCTTTAAGATTGATTTAGAGAAAGCGTACGATAGAGTGGATTGGGGATTTCTGAAACAAACCCTGGTGAGTTTTGGCTTTCCTCCTCCGACAGTCAATCTGATTATGCGTTGTGTCACTGCTTCCTCACTGTCTATCCTCTGGAATGGGGATAGATTAAATAGCTTTACTCCGAGCAGGAGTCTTAGGCAAGGAGATCCTATATTACCGTATCTGTTTGTGTTGTGTATGGAGAGATTGTCCTGTTCTGTTAATCAGCAAGTTGATAAGGGCTTGTGGAAGCCGGTTGCGGTTTCTAGAGGGGGTCCAAGAATTTCTCATTTGATGTTTGCCGATGATTTGCTTCTTTTCTGTAAAGCTGAAAAATAGCAAGTTCAAACTGTAATGGTAGCTTTGGAAAATTTCTGCAGAGCCTCTGGAATGAAGGTTAATGTGGAAAAATCTAAAGCGCTATGCTCCAGGAATGTTTCAGCAACAAGAAAAGAGATTTTCACTGGAGTCTCCTCCATCAGATTCGTCCAGAACTTGGGCAAGTATTTAGGGGTGAACCTTAATCACTCTCGGGTGACACGCGCAACTTTCAACGATGTTTTGGACAAGATTCGGGGAAGGCTAGCCAGCTGGGAAGGGAGATTGCTTAATAAGGCAGGCAGACTCTGTTTGCTCAACTCGGTAGTGACTGCGATTCCTACTTATCGCATGCAAGTATCTCTCTTCCCTAAAGGGGTAACTAATAAGATAGAATCCATGATGCGAAACTTTCTATGGACGGGTCAAGCTGATGGTAGAGGCCTGAATCTAGTTAACTGGAAAGTGTTGGTCACTCCTAAGAAGTTTGGAGGTCTGGGAATTAAAGATCCTTTTTGTGCCAATATTGCTCTTCTTGGAAAACTAGTTTGGCAACTTTTTCACCATCCCGACAAGCTATGGGTTCAACTGTTGACAGAGAAATACCATTCTTCTAAGGATGATTGTTTTAGTCGGTCTCGAGGAAGGGGATCTTATGTTTGGAAGAGTATATGTCGAGCTTGGGATATCCTGAAGGAAGGTTTTAGTTGGTGCATTGGGGATTTGGAACAGAACTTTTGGTTTTCTAAATGGAGAAGAGAGGGGCAACTGTGTCAGGAGATGGATTATGTTCACATTTCTGATTCGGATCTCAGGATCTTGGACCTTTGGTCATCTGGACAGTGGAACCTTGAGAATATCTATTCTCCTCTGAATCAGTCTCTGCAGAGCAACATTAACTCTTACAACCCAGATGTTCAAGCTGGTTCAGAGGTCGGTTGGTGTTGGACTGGTGCGGCCTCAAAGGTTTATGATGCTCATAGTGGTTATTTATGGCTCAGTAAGAAGATGTTTAGTTGGGAGGATAAGGGTAATTGGCTTTGGCTTTGGCGTCAACATGTTCCAGAAAAGCACAAATTTTTGGCCTGGCTATATCTTCGGGAGGCTCTTCCTACTGCTGCATTTCATTTTAG
>NC_029790.2:116056156-116059282 GCF_000816755.2 Arachis ipaensis | reverse complement strand
CATTTCGCACATGGATAGCTGTCCACGATGTTTCTCAAGTCAGGAGTCGGTTTTACATTGTATTTGGGATTGTCCAAAAGCCCAACTTGTTTGGCAAGCTTTAGGGATCTCCGATCAACCAGTGGATTTGATGAGTTGGTTCTTACATAATAGCAAACAGCGCCCCTTTAGATTCTTTTCTGATCTCTGGTGGATTTGGTGTTCGAGAAATAAGGAGATCTTTCATTCTCACGAGCATTGGACCACAGACAAGGTGATTGGTATGGCTTTGTCCTTAGAAAAAGAGCTCCGAAATATTTTTGAGTTGCAACGACTATCTATCCCCTCAACCATTAGTGGCTCTTGGATTCCCCCCTCAGTGGGTACCTTTAAGATTAATTGTGATGCTAGCTATCCTGACAGTGGTGCTCGAGTTGGTTTTGCTTGTGTTAGCAGAGATTGGAAGGGAATGTGGCAACGAGGCTGTCTGGGAACAATTGAGAGTCGTAGCATTTTGCAAGGAGAGTTGTTTGCTATTTGGAGAGGCTTTCTTTTAGCATGGGACTCGGGACAAAGAGACATTATATGTGAGACAGACTGTGTGGAGGCTTTTACTATTGTTAATAATTTACAAAATTGCTCTGGGTTTATTGATCCTTTGGTGTTAAAAATCCGAGATATCATGTCTTGGAAATGGCGTGCTGATCTTCGGTTGATCTTGAGAGATGCAAATACAGTAGCAGACATCATGGCAAAGACTGCAATGAGGACTATTTCTCCCCAAGTGGAGCTTCCATTGCCTTGGAAGGAGTTTGAGAGTAGTATTCATTGGGACTGTCTTTCTTAAGCAGTTTCTTGTTTTTTTTTCTTTCTTAGTTTTTGTTTATTTTCTTTTAAGTCACCAAAAAAAAACATCTTAAAGTCTCTAATCAATCAAATATAGAATATAATTTAAATTATAACTTAGAACATCTTTAATTATCATCTTTAATTACAAAAGAAAATAATAACAGATCCACCAGAAAAATCCGCCAAAATACACAGATTAGACAAAATTAGACAAACTTTTTAATTATGGCGGTTTTAAATTTTTAGTCTATTTCACATTTTTTATCAAGTTACGTGCATTTTGGCCCGTTTGCCCCTTATATACAAGGATAACTGATTGTGCTGATTTCTAATTTCCTATAAATCCAAACCCGGAAAAAAATAATTTGGTCCTATAAAAACCTTAAGAAAAGGTAAACCACTAGCCAACCTGAATTAGTGTAATTAATTCACTAGACCGTTAGACAAGTGTCAGAGATTGTGACAATAAAAAATAAAAAAACATAAAAAACTACATATTTTAATTTTTAAAAATTGATGCATTCAAAATTAAAAATTATATGATTATCAAATATTACATATTTAAAATGAGAAAATATAGTGAATCTGCTTTTAATTAGTTAATATTAGTCAATTTTTTAATTTAAAAAATTTTTATTTTTTGAAAACCTTAATATTAATAATTTAAAGTTTAAAATTAATAGTTTATGATTTAGGTCTAGAATTTAAAATAAATAAAATATTTTTTAATAAATTAATTAATGTTTGTTAGAAAAAGTTGGCAAGCATTACTCGTAGAATTTAATAAAAGAAAATTTTATTTATTTATTTGTTTCTAAAAAATTATGTGAATTCTCACAATTTTAAAATTTTTTTCGAAATAAAAAAGTGATAAATACTTAAATAGTCTTTTATTTTACCATCTGCCCAGAAAAATAGGTGTCTATAATACATGATTTGTGACACACTCCTTTTTTTCTTTTTCCCTTTTTTCTTCTTGTTTTATGAAAAAAAGAATTATCCAACTTTTTTACTAATTTTAGACTTTTTACCTTTTTTATCATTCACTTTTTCCCTTATTTTTCAATTTTCTCTTCCCATATAATTTTAAATGTAGGGTCAATTTAGATAAATAATTTAATTAAATTTAAAAAAAAAATTAAAACATAAAAACTTATATTAGGCTCCTTTTTTGTAATCTATTTTATTTTTGTCCAGTAACAGAACCATGTTATAAAAAAAGAGTCAATGATCCCCCAAATTAATAAGTTGTATATATAAGTCTCTAATTTTTTAATTTAATCCCTTTCTAATTTTTATTTTTTTTTCTTCTTAACTTATATTTTTTATGTTGGCCCTCTCAAAAAAATTTCTAACTCCACCACTATTTCTGTCATTGTTATCAAGGTAACCAACCATCTCCCCTCCTTCATAGCTAACACCTTTTTCATTTTTCCAAATTCTGTCAAAATGTCATTTCTGAAACTACTTTTCGCACCATTGTTATTACTGCCATTATTATCAATGCTTTCTCTGTCTTGAGAACATGAATTTGTGTCTACAATGAAAGATAAAAAAAAGAGTAAGATTCAACAGTCCTCTTTTTTCTCTCTCTTATAGTTCATTTGTATTTGTTGTCTTTTTATTTTTAAAAAAAATTTTCATGGCCTAAAATACTAGTCAAGAAGTGGTTTAATATAAAAAATAATAGAGAAAAAGATAAATAGGTCCCTGACCTTTTGTCTTGCGGACATTTTTGTCCCTGACAATTGAAAAATACTTTTAAATTTCTGACCTTCACAAAACTTGGACGGATCAATCCCTCCGTCCAAATGCCTCCGTCAGGGACTGATCCGTCCAAATGCCTTCGTTAGGGACTGATCCGTCCAAGTTTTGTGAAGGTCAAGGACTTAAAAGTATTTTTCAATGATTAGGGACGAAAATGTACGCAGAACAAAAGCTCAGGGACCTATTTGTCCTTTTCTCAAAATAATAAGATGATGAAGTAGCAAGCTAATTAGCCTCCCTATGACAACAATAAAAAATTACTCTCTTGCTTAGCTTTTTTGCTTTCGGTTATATTTGGATTTTTTATTTGCTAATTAATTATTTTTTTTAAATAGATCTTATATTACTATTGTCGGAGTGATTATTATGTTATTGTTACAGATACAAAAATGTCCACCGAATTATAACATCTTTACTAGTGAATGCTCTAAACTTTTCCAATTGTATGCACTGTATAATTACTACTCTTAATTAATTCATAATTAAATATTATTCTTTTTTAAAATTTATTAATTGTTGTTGTTATTGCAT
>NC_029790.2:116026384-116055913 GCF_000816755.2 Arachis ipaensis | reverse complement strand
TCTAATATTAGTATCCAAAAATATCCAGATCAATATATAAAAATATTTACAATCTAGAAATATTTACAAATTATAATGAACCAACTTGTGAGACCTATAAATAGACCATCATGGAGTTTATTGTAATCAATTAACAAACATATTAAGTCTCACTAGCCTTTGTATTCTCTCCTTAACCCATCAATAATATAACTATCAATTTTTTCAAACCATTCATCCAAACTACTTTTTTCATCAAAACTATCCTTACTACAATATTCAAATCCATAATATACTAAACCAACATCAAACTATTTCATAAAACTAACAGTGATATCAGAGCTATGTTCGATCATCTATTGGGCATAGAATCTTTCTTCCTAACCTATCAACTATACGTATCTACCACATTATAACCCACTCAAACAAATTTCTCCATAACCATGACTATCTCAACCATAAATATTTTCGTGCCCATATTGTCAGAAGACAATTATGAGGACTGGCATTCTCAAACAAAAACCTTTCTACAAGCACAAGACTTGTGGGATATTGTCTACAAAGGATTCACCATGCTAGAGAATCAAGCAACACTTTTCATTGCAGAAAAGAAAAAATTAAAAGAAGAGTAACATAGAAATTATATTGTTTTATGTTTCCTCCAACAAGTTGTAATGAAGACAATCTTCTCAAGAATAAGAAGAATATCGTTAGCTAAGAAAGTGTGGAAAAACTTGGAGCAAGAGTTCAGAGGCGACACAAAGGTACGCACAATTCTCTTCCAATTTCCAAGGAAGCAATATGCAAATATGAAAATGAAAGATTTTGAGAAAATAAAAAGTTACTATACAAGATTAATGAGTTTAATAACTGAAATGAAAGCTTATGGAGAGGACTTGTCACTTGCCCGATAAAAAGATAGTGGAGAAAATACTCATTAGTTTACCTTCCAAATTCGATCCTAAAGTGTCTCCAATTGAGAAAACTAAGGATCTATCAACGCTACTACACATTTTTTAACAAAGACTAGCAAGTCGAGATGATAAAGATTCAATAATAAATGTATTTCAGTCTAAACTCAATATAAAATCTCAGAATCTAAATAAAAAGGAGGAGGAAAAAGATAAGAAAATTCTAGAAATTCAGACACTTCTAGAAAAATAGAAAATAAAACTGAAGATAGGAGACAATATTCTCTATGTGGCATATGCAAGAAAACCAACCACCTAGAGAAGGATTGTTGGCATCGTGAAAAATCACAGCGTCGCAATTGTAAAAGTTTTTGGCATATAGATGAAGATCAATCATCGCACAAACTTCTCTAAAGAAAAAGAGGGAGAAGAATGTCTCTTTTATGCATCATCACAAGAAGAGTGCAAGAAGAAAGATGACATATGACATATGATATCTTGATAGTAGTTGTAGTAATCACATGACAGGTGATCAAAGCCTATTCAGTGACATCAATAAATCTGTTCGATTTGGCATCAGACTTGGAGACAGAACGATCGTGCAGGTGAATGGCAAAGGTACAATCACCGTCCATACCAAGATAGGAACTAAGAATATTCATGATGTACTGTTGGTTCCTAAACTTGAACAGAATTTACTTAGTATTGGCCAAATAATGAAGAAAGCCTACGTATTACACTTTAAAGAAGACTCGTGCACCATAAGTGAAAGGAAAACTAAAAGACTTCTAGCAATCGTCAAAATAAAAAACAGGAGCTTTCCACTAAAATGGAGTTATATCATAAAAACTGCATTAAAGGCACAAGAAGTTAATTCATGGCTGTAGCATCGAAGATTTTGTCATTTTTACTTTCATGGATTAAAGTTGCGACATCAAAAGCAACTAATGAGATATCTACCAAGTATCACAGAGATTAATCAACCTTACGAAGGATACTTAGTTGGCAAGCAACATCATCAATCATTTCCTTCTGGAAGAGCTTGGCGAGCCAAGGTATTGCTTGAATTAGTTCATAGTGATGTTTGTGGGTTAATGAAGACCCCATCACTCAATAACAATAGGTACTTCATTCTTTTCATTGATGATTATACTAGAATGACGTGGGTATATTTTCTACGTGAAAGATCAGAGATTTTTGGCATCTTCAAGAAATTCAAACAACATGTGGAGAAGCAAAGTGGTCGTAGCATCAAGGTACTTCATAGCGATAGAGAAACTGAATGCACTTCTAAAGAAATTAATAAATTCTGCGAAAAAGGTGTCAAGCATCAACTCACAATGGGATATGCTCCTGAGCAAAATGGAGTATCTGAAAGGAAAATATAACTGTGATGGAGATGGTACACTCGATCCTAAAGGAAAAAAATCTGCCAAATATCTTCTGGGCAAAAGCTGTTTACACAGTAGTATACCTACTAAATCACTGCCACACTAGGGCAGTAGAAAATAAAACTCCAATCAAAGCATGGAGTGGACGAAAGCTTTTTGCAAAGCATTAATAGACCACTATTTTATGATATATTATGGATTGAATTGAGTGTGTTTTGTCAACTATTCTCGCACTTCTTCATGTAAATTGTATGTTTCTAAGTTTCCTTCCTAATTTTGTGCTATAATTGAAAACATGCTTCCTAGGCCTTTAAATCACTAATTTTTAATCCTCTGTTATTAGCATTCGATGTCGTGATATGTGCGTTAAGTGATTATAGGATTTATAGAGCAGGAATGACATAGAGGATGAAGAGGAAGCATGCTAAAGTGGAAGGAACACAAGAATTTGAAGATTTGAGAGCAGGGAGTGACGCGCACGCATAGCCGAGGCGTACGTGTGATCAAGCCATTTTCCACTAACGCGTACGCGTGACTGATGCGTACGCGTGACCTTGTGCAGAGCCCACCGACACGTATGCGTGGCTGACGTGTACGCGTGACGAGCGTCACGTGCTGCAATTAACAGAACTTGCTGGGGGCGATTTCTGGGTTGATTTGGACCCAGTTTTAAGCCCGAAAATACAGACTAGAGGCTGTGATTGAGCTGAGACTGAACACACTACACACTTTAGCTTAGTTTTTTAGTTTTGAATTCTAGTGAGAGAAACTCCTACTTCTCTCTAGGATTTTTGGCATTCTTAGTTTTGCTTTGAATTGGATATTGAGAGAGCTGCTGCTACCTTCAATTGGAGTCATCTTCCTTATAGTTTTCTTCTCTAGTTCCTCTATTAATCTTTTACATTTGATTATTTTGAATTCATGTTTGGAACTTGTTTTGATTGAATGTTGTTAATGTATTGAGTTATTTCCACATCTAGTGTTATTGCTTATTTTGTTCTTGTTAATTATTTTCAGTGGTAATTTGAATTGAATCATTTTCCTATTTATTATCATGTCTTTTATCTTTGTTCACCAAGTGTTTGAGAAAATGTCATCCAATATCATAGAGTAGAATTCCTTGCTTGATTGGGGGTTGATAATTGGAGCCACTTGAATTGTTATACTCAAGTATTAATATGTAATTGGAAATTGCCAATTAGCTTGAAACTCGCCAACTCTTGTTCTTCTCTACGAAGTAACTAGGACTTGTGAGTTAAGGTTAATTGTTTCACTTGACTTTCCTTCACTTGTTAGAGGATAACTAAGTGAGAGAAATGAACTTTTACCATCACTCTTGGGAAAGACAATAAGGATAGAATTTCCAATTCTCACCCATAATCAAGGTTTTTTTATATTGATTATTTTACAACTCTTATTAATTATTCATTGCTTTAATTTCTAGTTATTTATTTTCCTTGTTCTCAAGCTCGAAAAAATCTCCAAGAACATCCTAACCAATAATTCGCATCTTGTATCAACTCCTAGGGAAAACGACCCGGGATTTTACTCCCGGTTATTTATTTCACTTGTGACACATTTTAAATTCGATAGCGGAAATCTCGTCGATCAAGACTGTACTTGCAACGTTAATTTGGAAAAATAGTTGTGGTAATTCTTGATCGGCATTTATCCGCTTATCAAGCATCTAAGAGTGACGAACGGATTTTCTGTTGGTAAAGAATTTCACAGATAAAAGTAATCACGTTGTAGGTATAGTTTCTAAACCAACAAAGAATCCTTTCGTACAAAAACTTTGGTTGTCACAAGTAACAAAACCAAATAAAATTTATAACCGAAGTATTTAAACCTCAGGTCGTCTCTCAAGGAATTGTAGGGAAGTATGATTTATTATTGGTTATGGAAAAAAGGTATATTTTTGCGCTTTTGAGATAAGGAACAGGAAAATAAATTGATAAGAAAGTAAATTAATTATCATGAAAACCATTGCAAGGTATAAGAACTGGAAATCCCATCCTAATTATCCTTATCAAGTGTGATGAAAATTATTTATTGCTCCCACTTAGTTAACCTTTACTAAATAAAGGAAAGTCAAGTGGACTAATTAATTTGATTCCTCAAGTCCTAGTCAACTCCTATGGAAAGACTAGCTTTAAAGGGATCCAAATTAATCAGCAAATTCCAATTTTCAATCAACAGCTGAGTTTGATAACTCAAGTGTCACCAATTACTCAACCAAAGCAAAGGGAAGAAATATAAATTAAATTGAAAGCATCAATAACATAAATAGAAGAAGGCAATCATAATTCTAAAACACCTCAATTTGTATTAAATAGAAATTTAAATTAAACATAAGAATTCATAAATCAAATAGCAACATAAAGTAATCAATAGGAGAAATAGATAAACTAGAGTACTAGAATAATTTAGAGTAGAAGAGAACATAAATTAAAGGAACATTGAACCTGGAATTGAGAAAATGAAGAAATCCTAATCCTAAAACCTAAAAGAGAGGAGAGAGCCTCTCTCTCTAGAAAACTACATCGAAAAACCTAAAATTGTTGATAATGAAAGTTGTATCATGAATAAATGGATTCTCCCACTTTATAGCCTCTAATATGTATTTTTTGGGCCGAAAACTGGGTCAAAAATAGCCTAGAAATCGCCCCCAACGATTTTTGATATGTCCAGCACGCGGCAAAGTCACGCGTGAGCGTCGTCCACGCGTGAGCGTGGATTGGATTTTTGCCAGGTCACGCGTGCGCGTGATCCACGCGTGCGCGTCGCCTATCTTCGGAGCAGCTATGGCAAATTATAAATTTTTGCGAAGCCCCGGATGTTAGCTTTCCAAATCAACTAAAACCGCCTCATTTGAACCTCTGTAGCTCAAGTTATGATCGATTTAGTACCAAGAGGTCAGGCTGGACAGCTTTAGCAGTTCCTTCAGCTTCTTGTATTCATTCCACTTTTGCATGCTTTCTTTCCATCCTCTAAGCCATTCCTGTCCTATAAACCCTGAAATCACTTAACACACATATCAAGGCATCGAATGGTAAAGGAGAATTAACTTTTGGTAATTTAGGAAGCAAGTTTCCAATTATAGAACAAAATTAGAAAGGAAAATGTAAAACCATGCAATTTATATGAATAAGTGAGTAAAGAGTTGATAAAAACTACTCAAATTCGCACAAGATAAACCATAAAATAGTATTTTATCAAATTTTCCACACTTAAACATTAGCATGTCCTCATGCTAAGCTCAAGAGAAGCTATAAAGGGGTGAAGAGGAATGATATAACTTATAAAATTCAACCTATCTATATGAATGAAACTAGATGTAAAATGATGTTGCCTACTTGGTTAAAAGTAAATAAACCTTTCAAGAACAAATATGAACTGGATTTCACTAATTCAAATCATAAAAATGAAGTACAAATAGACTTGCAGAAGAAAATAGCTCATGAAAGCCGGGAACAAATAATTGAGCATCGAACCCTCACTGGAAGTGTATACACTCTAATCACTCAAGTGTTTAAGGTTCGACTCTCTCAACTCTCTACTAACCTTGCTTTCTAAGGCTTGCTTTTCTTCTACCAATCAACAAAGAATTAATGCACAGATATACATATCAAGAGGTCTTTTAAGGGTTGTAATGGGGTTTGGGTCAAGGTAGGATTGTATTTGGCCAAGTGGACTAAAATCTGAATCCTTAATTAACTTAAACTTTTCCCACCTAACTTAAGACAATCCATGTAATCAAAGTACAAAATCTAACTATCCATTAACCATGTTTTCCACATATTCATGCATCCTGATTCGAGTACAGTACATATGCATTGCTATCACCATTTACTTTGGGGCATTTTGTCCCCTTTTATTATTTGCTCTTTTTCTTTTCTTTTTCTCCTTTATTTTTTTTTCTTTCTTTTTTTTGTTTATATATATGCCTATATTATTTTTTTCTTTTCTTTTTCTCAATGCATATGATTAAATTATTGAATGCATGAACATGTCCTAAACATTTCTTTCACATTTTCATAAAGAAGTTTAACATACTTAATTTCCAAAACCAAACGTTTCCAAACCCACTTTTCCCACACTTAATTCATGAGCACTCTCACTAGTCTAAGCTAACCAAGGATTCAAATTAAGGACATTATTGTTTTCCGCTTAGAGTTAGTGATGAGCTAAAATAAAGAACAAAGGGGTATAATAGGCTTAACATTGGTTTGCAAAGGATAATGAAAGGGTAAGGCCATATGGGTATGTAAGCTCAGTGAAACAAAGACCTCAATCATATAAGTGCATGCATACATCAAACCATGGAAATATAGAATTAATTAAGACAAAGATCACAATTCTAGAGAGAATAACACACACCAAAAATAAAATATTGGTTGATAGAATGCAACCAATTCAAATAAGCTAAAAAAGTCTCACAGGTTTTGTGTGTTCAAGCACTAAATCATGTTCCAATATAATATTTCTTCAAACAAGTTTAACAAAAAATTTTAAATCAAATTAGTGAAATGTTATAAAAAGTTTCTTGAAAAAGAAAATATTACTTCAACCAAGTGGTAAAATATGCACAAAAATCAAACAAACATGCAAATGCAACAACTCATTTAACAAAGAAAATTTAAACATTGGTGTTGAGAAGGAAATAACTAACCCATGGAGATCGGTATCGACCTCCCCACACTTAAAGATTGCACCGTCCTCGGTGCATGCTAAGATGTGCAAGTGGACGGGCTGCTACAACTGATGCTTTTCTCTAAAAATTGTGCAGATGGACTTGTCTGTTGTCCCATATAGAAGTTTCTCCCTTTTTTCTTCTTCGGTGGCCAGCCTGAAAGAAGAGAAAAAGAATAACAGAAACCCAAAAACAATGATAGAAAACAAATAAAATATGAGTGGGTAATGCCAAATAATAAGAGTCTCAATTACATGGTAGCTACAACATGCAAGTAAGAAAATAATAGAAGCACATGGCATACCAGTAGTGCAAAATTTGCAACAAAGGGGAGAAGTGTGGGTAATGAAAGACAGTATAAGTTCATATCAATACAAATAGAATGCAAGTATCATAAAAGAATAGCATTGACTTATGCATAATAATACCCAATCAGAATAAAACAAGTCATGAAGCACCAGAATAATTCAAGAAAAGATGTAACAGTTGAATAAAAACATTTAACACCAATGATAAAGTAGGAGATTAGAAAAAAAGATAAAAATGTGAATAGAATTAAAATGCAATGAATGAAAGTATGCAATGCATACATCAAACAATGAAAATATAGAATTAAGCAAGACAAAGATCACAATTTTAGAGAGAACAACACACACCAAAAATAAAATATTAGTTGATAGAATGCAACCAATTCAAATAGGCTCAAAATCTCACTGGTTTTGTGTGTTTGAGCTCTAAAACCATGTTCCAGTATAATATTTCTTCAAACAAGTTCAATAAAAATTTTAATTCAAATTAGTGAAATGTTATAAAAAGTTTCTTGCAAAAGAAAATATTACTTTAACCAAGTAGTGATAAAATATGCACAAAATCAAACAAATATGCAATCAAACATGCAAATGCAACAATGAACAAACAAAGAAAATAAAACATTGGAGTTGAGAAGGAAATAACTAACCCACGAAAGTCGGTATCAATCTCCCCAAACTTAAAAATTGCACCGTCCTCGGTGCATGCTGAGATGTGCAAGTGGACGGGTTGCGACAACTGATACTTTTCTCCAAGGATTGTGCAGATGGACTTGTTTGTCTCCCCATTAAGAAGCTTTTCCTCTCCCTTCGTGGTGGCCATCCTGAAAGAAGAGGAAAAAGAAGAAAAGTAACCCAGAAATAAAGATAAGAAAATAAATAAAGTCTAGGTGGGTTAATGCCAAATAATAAGGGTCTCAATTACATGGTAGCTACAACATGCAAGTAAGAAAATAATAGAAGCACATGGCATACCAGTGGTGCAAAAGTTGCAACAATGGGAAAGAGAGTGTGGGTAATGCAAGATAGTGTAAGTTCATGTCAATGCAAGATAATATAAGTATCATGAAGGAGTAGCATTGACTTATGAAGAATAATACCCAGTCAGAGTAAAATAAGTCATGAAGCACCAGAATAATTCAAGAAAAGATGCAACAGTTGAAGAAGAAAATTTAACACCAATGGAAAAATAATAAATTTAGAAAAGAAAATAAAAATATGCACAAAATTAAAATACAATGAATGAAAGTATGCAAATAAATTAAATAAAATAGAATGGAAGTGAAGAGGGATGAGAGGTTAAAAAGATGAAGAAGAAAGTAAGAAAGAGGGAAGAAAGAAAGGGAAAAGAGAGAAGAAAGAAGTAAGAATTTAGAAACGGGGCACGACGCGTACGCGTGCATCACGCGGACACGTGAAAACCGAACGAGCCATGCAACGCGTAAGCGTCGCCCACGCGTACGCGTGGGTGGCCATAAAAGGAACATGACGCGTACGCGTCAGGGACGCATACGTGTGAATGAATTTGTGCCTTTCGCACGATGCCAGCCTCAAACCATCACAACTCTCTGTTCAACACGTTTTTACGCCGATTTTTCATGCCCACGCGTACGCGTCGCTGACGCTTACGTGTGGGTTGAACTTTCTGCAGGGGACGCGTATGCGTGAGGTACGCGTACGCGTGGAGTGGCTTGTGCTTCACACACCCCTCCCGCGCTTCTCTCGCGCAACTCTCTGTCTAGTTGCGCAGACACATACGATGCGTGCGCGTCGTTGACGCTTGCGCGTCGATCCCCCTTTTTTTTTAATGCAGAATACATATGACTATGCAGAAATTATGAATGAACACGAATAGAAATAAAATAAAATAAAACTAAGAACAAAAAGGAAAGAATATACCATGGTGGGTTGTCTCCCACCTAGCACTTTTAGTTAAAGTCCTTAAGTTGGACATTTGGTGAGCTCCTTGTTATAGTGGCTTGTGCTTGAACTCATCTTGAAACTGCCACCAATGCTTGGACTTCCAATAAACTCTGTCTATTCCATGTAAATTTCCTAAGCCTTGATGGAGTTCTTCACAAGCTTTGAGCTCCCAAAGTTGATCTTCTTGTATGCCGGGATCCCAAATCTTGATTCTACACCCGTCTTCAAGTTGATCATCATGGTTCCATCCGGGTGGCAAGCACTCTGAATTCTCTACGGAGTACCAAACTCTTCTTTTAGATCTAACCAAATTATCACCAGTTGAGCCCTTACATCTATCTCTTGAAGTATCAACCTTGATGAGCCTTAATTTGCAACTCCAACCACTAAACATCCTTTTCTTATGCTTAATGCCACAAAGTTTCCTAAGTTGGCCATCTGTTTCTAGAATATCATATTCAGGTGGAATGGTAAGGCGAATAGAGACAAGCCTTATCCACTCAAATGAAGGAGTAGATGGCAACCTAGGTGGAGAAGTCTCTAACATTCTTGACAAAGCGTACTCAACTCCCGTTCGTCCTTTTCTAAGAATTTCCGCTTCCACATCATTCTTAGACTCGATCAGAGAAGAGTCTTCATATTCAAGGAGTTTATTTGTGGATGTAGATTTATCACTAGAAGGACTTGATGCATGATCCTCATCACTAGAGGAACTTACTTCTTGATCTATCCCATCCAAGTCTTCATAATGAATATGCCATGGAGGTTGTGCACTGGCCTTCTTGACATCAATTTCAATCTTATTGGAGGAGTACTCTACAATTCTAGATTCTCATGGAGGTTCAGCATCTCCTAAATCTTCAACCACTTCTTCCTCTGCAACTATTATGGCTTCCTCCATTTGTTCAAAGCCATGTTCCTCATTGTCCACCGGAGTTTCTAGTGTCTCCTTCATGCTACGCTCTTCTTTTGATTCTCCACATGTAGCCATAGGAGTACTTTGGGTGCTTAGATGTTGGGAAGCTAATTGATTTACTACCTCAGTTAAGGCAGTCGCGAATTCTAGTACTCCCCATTCCATCTCTCTTTACCCTTGAAGAAGAACACCAAGAGTGTCATGCATTGAAGGTTGAGGTGGATATGAGGGCTCATTACTTGGGAGGAAAGGTTCATGATAAGAGGGTAGTTCATCATAATAAGAATGTGGTGGTTCATCACTCTCCATCTTTTCCACTTGTTGCACAACACACTTCAATTCCTTGTTCTCAAGTTGAGATTCTTTAGCCATAAAAGCTTCGGGTGCTATTCGGTTTACCGCTCGGTCCAATTGACGCAGGGTTGCTTGAAATTGATCCACTGTTTCCTTGAGACAATTCTTTGACTCTTGTTCTGCTTGGATATCATAAGTAGGACCATAAGGCTCTTGGATTGATGGATATGGATGTGGTGTATATGGAGGTGGTGGTTCTTAGGAGTAATTGGGTTGGAATTGGGGTGGATCTATGTATGGCTCATAGGGTGGTTGATATGGTGGATAAGGGTTAAGATCATATGGAGGTGAATGGTTGTGGGTGGCTCGTGAGTATGGTGGTTCAAAGCTATGTTGAGGAGGTGGTTCATAGGCATATAATGGGGCTTGTTGGTAACTACAAGGTGGTCCACCATATCTATCATCTTGGTATGCACCTCGGAATGGCTCTTGACCATAGTAATTTGGTGGAGGTTGGTTGTCACGAAAAGGTCCACCATAACTATTGTCTTGGTATGCATCACAGAATGGTTGTTGGTTATAGCGCATTGGAGGGGCTTGTTGCCAAGAGGGTTGATCAAATCCTTGTGGCTCCTCCCATCTTTGATTCTTCCAACCTTGATGCCTATTTTCATTATAGTTTCCATTCCTTACAACAACATTGGAACCAAACTTTAAACCAGAGGGGTGAGAATTCATAGTAGCTAAAGAAAATAAAAATTAATAAAAATTAATGAAAATAAACTCCTAAAACTAGAAACACTAACAAAGAAACGAAAAAGCAAATATTTACAATAACCAATAATAAGGCACACGTTTGCGATTCCCCAGCAACGGCACCATTTTGAACGAACGGGCTTTTTTGCTAGTAAAGAATTTCACAGGTAAAAGTAATCACGTTGTAGGTATAGTTTCTAAACCAACAAAGAATCCTTTCATACAAAAACTTTGGTTGTCACAAGTAACAAAACCCAATAAAATTTATAACCGAAGTATTTAAACCTCGGGTCGTCTCTCAAGGAATTGCAAGAAAGTATGATTTATTATTGGTTATGGAAAAAAGGTATATTTTTGGGTTTTTGAGATAAGGAACAGGAAAATAAATTGACAAGAAAGTAAATTAATTATCATGAAAATTATTGCAAGGTATAAGAACTGGAAATCTCATCCTAGTTATCCTTATCAAGTGTGATGAGAATTGTTTATTGCTCCCACTTAGTTAACCCTTACTAAATAAAGAAAAATCAAGTAGACTAATTAATTTGATTCCTCAAGTCCTAGTCAACTCCTATGGAAAGAATAGCTTTAGAGGGATCCAAATTAATCAGCAAATTCTAATTTTCAATCAACAGCTGAGTTTGATAACTCAAGTGTCACCAATTACTCAACCAAAGCAAAGGGGAGAAATCTAAATTAAATTGGAAGCATCAATAACATAAATAGAAGAAGGCAATCATAATTCTGAAATACCTCAATTTGTATTAAATAGAAATTCAAATTAAACATAAGAATTCATAAATCAAATAGCAACATAAAGTAATCAATAGGAGAAATAGATAAACTAGAGTACTAGAATAATTTAGAGTCGAAGAGAACATAAATTAAAGGAGTATTGAACCTGGAATTGAGAAAACAAAGAAATTATAATCCTAAAACCTAAGAGAGAGGAGAGAGCCTCTCTCTCTAGAAAACTACATCTAAAAACCCAAAATTGTTGATAATGAAAGTTGTGTTATGAATGAATGGATTCCCCCACTTTATAGCCTCTAATATGTGTTTTTTGGGCCAAAAACTGGGTCAAAAACAGCCCAGAAATCGCCCCCAGCGATTTCTGATACGTCCAGCACGCGGCAAAGTCACGCGTGAGCGTCGTCCACGCGTGAGTGTGGATTGGATTTTTGCTAGGTCACGCGTGCGCGTGATCCACGCGTACGCGTCGCCTATCTTCAGAGTAGCTGTGGCAAATTATATATCATTGCGAATCCCCAGATGTTATCTTTCCAACGCAACTGAAACTGCCTCATTTGAACTTCTGTAGCTCAAGTTATGATCAATTTAGTACCAAGAAGTCAGGCTGGATAGCTTTAGTAGTTCCTTCAGCTTCTTGTATTCATTCCACTTTTGCATGCTTCCTTTCCATTCTCTAAGCCATTCCTGCCCTATAAACCCTGAAATCACTTAACACACATATCAAGGCATCAAATGGTAAAGGAGAATTAATTTTTGGTAATTTGGAAAGCAAGTTTCCAATTATAGAACAAAATTAGGAAGAAAAATATAAAACCATGCAATTTATATGAATAAGTGAGTAAAGAGTTGATAAAAACCACTCAAATTAGCACAAGATAAACTATAAAATATTGGTTTATCAAAGAGTTTTTGGATGCATATGCTATGTCCATATTCCCACACAAAAAATAAGCAAGCTTGATGGGAAGACAGGGAAAGGAATATTCCTTGGTTATAGTTCACAATCAAAAGGATACCGTGTGCATAACTTGCAAACAAAGAAACTCACCATCGGTAGAGATGTGGAGTTTGACGAAAATACTTCATGAAACTGGGAAGATGAAAAAGTTGAGAAAGGAAGCATTGAAGTATCACAGCAACTACCTACAAGACTAAAAGAACAAGAACATGAAGAAGTAAGCACAACTACTCCAACAGTAGAAGCAACCACTGATTCTCCTCCAAGAAAAACTAAGTCTCTACAAGATGTATATGAAACATGCAATTTTTTTAAGATCGAGCCTACAAATTTTGAAGAAACAAAATAGTAAGAAGAATGCGGAAACGCCATGGAAGAAGAAATCAAAATGATTGAAAAGAACAACACATGAGAGCTGATAGATCATCCTTCAAATAAAGATGTCATTAGATTCAAATGGGTATACAAGACTAAGCTCAATCTCGATGGATCCATTTATAAGCATAAATTTTGGGATAGATTACACAGAGACATTTGCACCTGTAGCTCGCCTGGATACAATAAGAGCGTTCATTGCACTAGAGCACAAAAATAATGGAAAATCTATCAATTGGACGTAAAATCCACCTTTCTAAATGGAGAACTAGTGGAAGAAATATATGTTGATCAACCACAAGGGTTCATTGTAGAAGGACATGAAGACAAGGTGCTAAGGCTAAAGAAAGCACTCTATGGACTCAAGCAAGCTCTGCAAGCATGGTACAGTCAAATTGACAAATATTTTAGTAGTCATGAATTCAAGAGGAGTAAAAGTGAGCCTACACTATACATCAAGATGCAAAGTAATTTAAACACTCTCATATTTTTCTTGTACGTGGATGACCTTACTACACAGGAAACAATAAGTCCATGATCAAAGAATTCAAAGAAGAAATGAAGCAGACATTTGAGATAACTGACTTAGGATTGATGCACTATTTTTTTGGCATTGAGGTAAACCAAAATGAAGACGAAATTTTCATCTCGCAAAAGAAATACACTCAAAATTTGCGACAAAGGTTCAAGATGAATAATTACAAAGCGGTATCTACTCCTCTAGTCCATAATGAGAAATTATAAAAAGAAGATGAATCTCGAGAGGCAGATGCTTTGTAATACAGAAGTCTTATTGAAAGCCTCCTTTATCTAACTACCACAAGACCTGACATCATGCATGCAAGAAGTCTACTATCAAGATTCATGCAAAAGCCAAGTCAGAAACACTATGGGACTGCAGAAGAATCTTAAGATATCTATGAGGAACACAAGGATATGAAATTCACTATAAATCTACTGAAGATCTAAAGCTACTTAGATATATCGACAGTGATTGGGCAGGATCAATTGATGACATGAAAAGCACTTCTAGATATGCATTTACACTACGATCTGAAGCATTCTCTTGGGCATCAAAGAAACAAGAAACTGTGGCTCAATTATCTGCTGAAGCTGAGTATGTTGCCGCTACAAATTCTACTAGTAAAGCAATATAGCTAAGAAAAATATTCAAAGACATTGGAGAGCAACAAGAAGAACCAACAACTATGTTGTGCAACATCAAGTTAGCAATAACAATGGTAAACAATCCAGTCCATCATAGTAGGATCAAGCATAAACTATTAAGTATCATTTTATACGAGAAGCTATATTGGAAAAAAAATAAAGATCGAGTATTGCAATACAGATGAGCAACTGGCAGACATCTTCATTAAGGCACTACCAAGATCAAAGTTCGAACTATTTTGAGAGATGCTTGGAGTTATACAAATGTGCATCAAGGAGGAGTATTGATTATGCTACACATTTGTGGAATTTTCTAGAATTCTCATGATCTTGTTTCATAAAAATAAATATGTAGATATTATGATGGAGAAGTCTAGAAGTTAAGTAAATAAATCAAGTTTTAGAAATATTAAAGATTAGTATCTAGAAATATCTAAGACCTAGAAATATTTAGAAATTATAATGAACCAACTTGTGAAACCTATAAATAGACCATCATAAAATTTATTGTAATCAACTGACAAACATATCAAGTCTCACTAGCCTTTGTACTCTTTTCTTAACCCATCAATAATATAACTATCAATTTTCTCAAACCATTCATCCAAATTACTTATTCATCAAAACTATCCTAACTATAATATTTAAATTCATAATATACTAGACCAACATCAAACTATTTTATAAAACTAACAATCCAACACTCATACTTCTTTTCAATTATCTAGGTTTACCTCCGTTTCAAATCTCCTTGCTCTCCTTTCCATTAAACCTATCTGGTTAACTTTGATGGATTGCCTCATCTTCCAGATATTCTACCCTAGCCTCTAATTGAGGATGCAGTACAACAAGAACAATGTCATCACCACACTTGCCACAATCACTGTTAATCCTTTAGTGTTCGTTTCATTTCTTTTCAATTTTTGTAGTGCATTTTCATATGCTTCTAAACCTTTTACTTTTTTCATTTTCTTTTCTCTTATTTTTTTCAACTCAAAATATGGCCATATTTCTACACGAGTTTCTAAAAATATGACACTTGGGACAACAATGATTGATTGGTTAGTTGGTTGGTAGTTTATGAGTTTCAGAAAAATGATTGTCTCTTAATTTGTTTTGACGATTATGGATGAAATCATTTACTAAGCTCTTTAATATGAAAATTATATGTTGGGTGTTTATGTGTTATTTTCATGAATCTTTTTTTAATTTTATTTTTTTTAAAAAGACACTTTTTGAATTTTCATGAAGACAAGGAAGTGAAAATTGATTAACTCTTTTCAAAAGTCCAAAATGCTACAACAACGAACTAAATTAGACCGATTGGCCTTAGCACAGTGTTTTACAAGATAGATTGTCTCAAAGACATTGATTCACATATTACATTCTCTTATGAATAGGCTCACCAGTGATAATCAAAGTGTGTTCATATGACGAAGGCTCATAAGTGATAATATCCTTATGTCCTATAAATATATGCACTATTTGAAAAATTAGATTTATGGATGATATGACATGGCACTGAAACTAGACATGATCAAAGTCTATGATTGAATGAAATGAAGCATTGTAGGGTTTGTAAAGAAGAAACTAGTTTTTGTGCAAAGTGGATAGAGTGGATAAAAGAATGTGTAACTCTGATATTATATATGTTGTTGTGGAAGGATTACCAACTAATTTTGTAAGCTTAACTAGAGAGCTCCAGCAGAAAGATCCCTTCTCCTCCTACCTTTTGATAATATATGCAAAAGATTTCTCTTTTTTGCTCCACAAGGGAAAACAAAATAACTTATTTCAAGGATTTTGGCTTAGTAGTAGGTGTCTATCTATCAACCATCCTCTTCTTTGTAGACAATTCTCTCTTATTTTGCAAAGCTACCCAACAGAATTGTGATAATCTACTCCAAACTCTACAACAATACAACAACTTAAGTGGTCAAGTCATCAACTTGAACAAATCGACAGTGTTCTTCAATAAAAATACTCCATAGTCAATCAAAACTGAATTAGCAATTCTCTTACGATCACAAATGTAGAAGTGCAAGACAGATATTTGGGACTATCTTCAACAATCAACAATTCTAAGAGGAAAACATTTTATTTTATTGAAAGACAAGGTTGTAAAGAAATTGCACTATTGAAAATGCTCATTGCTACCAGCAATTGGAAGGGAAGTATTAATCAAAACAGTAGGAAAGTGCAATAGATTAGTTGAAACTCTATGAGCAAAGAAAAAAGATTTGGTGATATATAGGCTTCAAAGACCTTAAAATTTTAATATGGTCATGTTCAAAGCAAGGATGACAACTATTAATTAAACCCATACTCTCTCTTCTACAATATATACAAGAATATATATTTTTGATATACCTCTTTTTTGGGTGCCAAACCTAGCATTAGGCTTTTATGAATGTGGTAGAGTTTGATGAAAGGGAAAAAAGTACAGGAGAAAGGAGCAAAGTGGAAGATCACAATATAGGGGTCTGATAGGATTTGAGAAGACTTGTGGTTTAGGAATCATCCTCCATTCCAGGTAGTAGCTAGTAAATGTTAAAATGAGACTCTGGCATGGATCCACCAACTTTTTGAGAATCTGGTGGACAGAATCAACAAATCGTCAGAATAATTTCATCTTAGAAAATAATCAACATATTTTTCTAATCCCAATAGAATAAGGATACAACACGATGACATAAATCAGTAATAACTCTAGACAATACATTGGAAGAACATTTGGAGCCTAAAATGGTAATTGAAAGTGAAGACCTATGACTCACAAGGGAATCAGAACGATAGCGAAGCTTTATTCAAGATTGTCGAAATCAACGAAGCTTGCCCTTGATTTTCATCAATGCTAGAAGCACCACTACACGCTATTGTATTCAGTCCAAAAGTTAAAGGGAATTGTAATAGATACCCTGTGGTCAATGCTATACACAGAGATCTAAACCTACAAGCATGACACTGGTGAAAACAACTAACTAAAACTTTGAAGTTGAAACATTTCGAGATCATAATCCAAACATGCTACTTTTTATGTCAAATTTGGCTTTTTGGAAACACCTTTTTCTTAGAGTGCTAGAGGAAAGATATTAGAAAAATTTTGTTGCTAACCTTGATCTTGCAAATGAGTGATAAATCCCAATTTTGTGGTTTATCTTGTGCTTAATTTAGGAAATTTTATCAACTTTTCTCACATTTATTCAATAAAATAGTATGGTTTTGTAATTCTCCCTAAATTTGTGCTTAAGAGTGAAAACATGCTTTTTAGGCCTTAAAATAGCTAAATTTAATTCACTTTAATTCTATTTGATGCCTTGATGTGTTTGTTAAGTGATTTCAGGTTCATAAGGCAAGTATTAGATGGAAGAAGTGAAGAGAAAAGCATGCAAAGTGGAGAATTCATGGAAACACAAGGATTTGGAGTGCATACATCGACGCGCACGCGTGACAGATGCGCACGCGTGAAGAGGAGGTCGTCCAGGCGACGTGTACGCGTGACATGACGCGTACGCGTCATAGCTAGCACGTGACCTCATTAAAGTGAAAACATTGGAGGCGATTTCTGAGCTTCCCAGGCCCAAATCCAACTGATTCCAGAAACTATTTCATGCAGAATTGAAGATTGGACAAATGGGGGAGCAATTAGTTTTAGCTTAGGATCATGTAGGTTAGTTTTCTAGAGAGAGAAGCTCCCTCTTCTCTCTAGAATTAGGGTTTTAGGTTAATTGCATCTTAGATCTAGGTTTAATTTCTTGTTCTCATCTTGTTTCTTTTACATTTTCATGCTCTAGTAGTTTAATTCCCTAGTTTCTTCTTGTTAATTTCTCTTTTATGCCTCTTTTATGTTTATGAACTCTTTGTTGGATTTGGGTTTCCTTTAAGGCAATTTGATGTTCGATGTTTTTTTATTGTTGATTTGAGTTGTTATTATTGTTTCTTTGCAATTGGGTAGTAGTATATTTTATTATTCCTTGCAATTTATGATGCTTTCCTTTTATGCTTTCCAAGTGTTTGATAAAATGCTTGGTTGGATGTTAGAGTAGTTTTTGAGCATTCTTGGCTTGGAAAGAGAAATTAGGCAATCTTGAGTCATTAATACCCAACTTGTGTTGGTGATCTAGATTTGTTTGTTAATATTATTTTCATTGATTTTAATCTCTTGCTAATTCAATTAGCAAGTTGATTAGGACTTTTGGATTGAGATTAACTAGTCTTACTTGACTTTCTCTCATGTGAAGATAATATTATACCTTCTTCCATTCTTGGAGTTGACTAAATAGGATAAATTCTTGATAAGTATTGTGATATGATTAGTGACTATGATAGAAAGTCTAGATTCTCAATCCTTGCCATGAATGCCTCTTTTTAGTATTTGTTGGTTATCTTTATTTGCTTGGTTTATTTTCTTGTCCCTTTTTACCAACCCACCCCTTGGATACCATAACCAATAATATGCATACCTTACTGCAATTCCTTGAGAAGACGACCCGGGACTAATACTCTCGGTTATTTTTATTGGGCTAGACTTGTGACAACCAAAAACTTTTAAACTTTGATTTGAGGATTGATTATCGGTTTGGGGTATGCTCACAACGAAATTATTTTGTTAAATTCCGAACTGGTATAAATCCTCACATCAAGTTTTTGGCGCCATTGCCGGGGAGTTGTAATGAGTTCTTGTTATTGGTTATTGTATATATGTTGATAGTGTGAATAGTTTGCTTTTTGTTGGTTTGCTAGTTTTGGTTTAGGAGTTTGTTTTCTTTATCTCTTCTTAGTTTTTGTTGTTGTTTTTTATTTTCCACCATGAATTCTCACCCCTTTGGCTATGAGTTTGGTACAAATTATGTTGTAGAAAATGGGAACTACAATGATAACATGCATCAAGGATGGGACAATCAAAGGTGGGAGGAGCCTCAAGGAATTGATCACTCTTCGTGGCAACAACCACCTCCGATTTCTTATGGGTATAATCCAACTCCTAATGCATATCAATCTAATGTGTGTGGTGACCCTCATTGTGATTGTCAAAAACAACCACCACATACATATAACCCCTTTCCTCAACCTAGTTTTGAACCACCATACTCACAAGTCCCATACCACCAAACACCTCATTATGGCCCTAATCCTTATTCACCATACCAACCACCTTATGAGCCATATGAACCATACATAGAACCACCACATTTCCAACACCAATACTCCCAAGAACCACCAATTTCATACACCCCACCTCAAGATTCTCACCAATATGAACCACCTTCCAATTATGAGTCCTTTCTCCCAAACATTGAACCTTCTATTCCCATATCACCTCCAATAGATGAATCTCTCCATGCTCTCATACTAGAACAACAAAGAGATATTAGCTCTTACATCCAAAGGCAAGAGGAGACACAAAAAGAGTTCAAGAAGCTAGAAGTCGTGATTGCCACCATGGCGGAAGCCGTTAGCAACATGGTCTCCTCCCGCCTAAGCCTATACGATCAAGGCACTCCTATTGTTGAATGTGGAGAAGCAATCAAGGAGCATAGTGAGGGAGTAAATTTGAAACTTCAAGGTGAAGAAGAGGAGTTGAAGCAAGAATCGCAACCAAAGGAGGAAGTTGAGGTCATTAATGTTAAGGAAGTGGACAAAGAGTTGAGGGAAATTGATCAAGAAGTTGATTCCATCATTAGTGATTTTTTGTCCACAATGTTCAATCCCATTGATGATCTTGTTGAGCCTTCTTCCATTGGACTAGAAAGCAATGTTGAGGAGGATGTGAAACCTCCAAGGCATATGTTAAGTAATGAAGGATTGGAAGAAATTGAGCAAGTGACAAGTCTTGTTATTGAAGATAATTCCGCACCAACCAATATGTTGTTGAAGATTGTTGAATCGTCCTCATTGTGTTGTGAATTTGATGTTGAGGAGGCTAATGTACAACCTCTGACACACGACTTAAGCAATGAGGAATGTGAAGAAGAGATTGGTGAACAAGGAATTGAAATTAAAGATGCCTGTCAAGAGGTGGAGGAATTTAAAGAAGAGCAAAAGAGAGCGGACCTTGCATTGTCAAAGTGTGGGGAGGTCCCCCTTCCTAAGTCACCATCATCTTTTACACCATTCAAGTGGGTAAATCTCTTATCTCTAAGCTTTCTAATTCCACTTGAATATGGGTTGCTTGAAACGGATGGTCAACTTAGAGCTCTTTGTGGATTGAGGAGTAAGAGAAGGTTGTGTAGTGGTTGGCAAAATGATGTTAAGCTCATTAAGGTTGAACCATCAAGGCTTAGGCCCCAAAGTTGGAGAATTCCTAAATTGAATGGGTCTAGGAAGATGTTTTGATGTTCACTTGAGAATTTGAATCGCTTGCCGCCCAAATGGAATTGTCTTGATCAACTTAAAGATGGGTGTAGAAACAAGATTTGGGATTCAGGAATATGTGAAGATCAACTTTGGGAGCCCTTAGCTTGTGTGGAACTTCATCAAAGCTTGGTGCTATTGATTATGAATTTTGGAGCCTATTGGAAGTCCAAGCATTGGTGGAAGTTCAAGGAAGAATACAAGCACAAGCCACCTTGATAAGGAGCCTCCCAATTGTCCAACTTAAGGACAATAAATAAAAGTGCTAGGTGGGAGATACCCCACCATGGTAAACTCTTTCCATTTCTCTTGTAGATATACTCAACGAATGAATTGAGTTGTGACGTTAGGATTTTTGCTAGTAAAGAATTTTATAAAAATAATTGCATTGTAGATATAGTTTCTAAACCAACAGAAATCCCTTCGTACAAAAGTTTTGTTTGTCACTAAAGCAAACCCAATAAAAATTTATAACCGAATTATTTAAACCTCGGGTCGTCTTCTCAAGGAATTGCAGAGAGGTATAATTTATTATTGGTTATGTAAAACAGTATATTTTTGGGTTTTTTAAAATAAGGAACAAGTAATTTGAATGGCAAGAAAAATAAATAAATAATTATAAAGTAAACTCTTGGCAAGGTATGAGAATTAGAAGTCCTATCCCAGTTATCCTTATCAACGGTGATGAGAATTGGATTTTAATCCCACTTAGTTAACCTTTGCTAAACAAAGGAAGATCAAGTGGACTAATCAATTTGATCCTCAGGTCCTAATCAATTCCTAAGGAAAGACTAGAGTTATTGGAATTCAAATCAATTAGCAAAATTAACAATTATCAATCACGATGAGTTTAATAACTCAAGAGTCTCCAATTAATCAATTAAAGCCAAGAATATAAAAGGCTAAATAAAAATCATAAATCTAAAATACCTCAATTAATATTAAATAGAATATTCAAACCTAACATGGAAAAGTTCATAAGCCAATTGGGCAACATAAGTCAAATACAAATAAAAGTATTAGAGTAAATAAAAGTAGAAGAGAAATATAAATTAAAGGAACATTAAACCTAGAATGAAGCTGAAATCCTAATCCTAAACTTGAGAGAGAGAGAGAGAGGAGAGAACCTCTCTCTCTAAAACTACATCTAAAACCTAAAAATCGTGTGAATGAAAAGTATGATGATTGAATGTATGCATTCTCCCACTCTGTAGCCTCTAATATGTGTTTTCTGGGCCAAAAACTGGATAAAAAATAGACCAGAAATCGCCCCCAGCGATTTCTGGTACGTACAGGTCGCTGCAAAGTCACGCGGAAGCGTCGTCCACGCATTCGCGCGGATTGTGTTTTTGCCAGGTCACGCATCCGCGTGATCCACGCGTTCGTGTCACTTGGCTTCAGGGAATCTATGGCAAATTATATATTGTTGCAAAGCCCCAAATGTTAGCTTTCCAACGCAACTAGAACTGCGTCATTTGGACCTCTGTAGCTCAAGTTATGGTCAATTTAGTACCAAGAGGTCAGGCTGGACAGCTTTAGCAGTTCCTTCAATTTCTTGTATTCCTTCCACTTTTGCATGCTTCCTTTCCATCCGCTAAGTCATTCCTACCCTGTAATTCCTGTAATCACTTAACGCACACATCAAGGTATCGAATGGTAATGAGAGAAGATTAATATTAGCAAATATAAGGTCAAAGAAGCATGTTTTCAATCATAGCACAAAATCAGGAAGGAGAATGTAAAACCATGCAAATAGTATGAATAAGTGTATGAAAGATTGATAAAATCCACTCAATTGAGCACAAGATAAACCATAAAATAGTAGTTTATCAAGTTGCCATCGTTAGGTAGTTCTTTCCTTTTATTCTTTTGTATGTTTTGTTTTGGTTGCTAGGTTGTTTATTGGTTTTATGCTTCGAATAAGGATGATTCTTTGAATTTGAGTTTTTACTTGAATTGCAAGTTTTCTCAAATTTTGTGAAAAATCTTCCAAAAATAAAAAATATTGTTAATTTTTATTTTAGTTGGTTTGGAGTTGTAGATAGTGTTAGGAGAATTTTAAGCTCTGTTTGGTGTTTTAAAAAAAAAGGGCAGCTCACGCGTGCGCATGCATAACGCATACGTGTCACGTTGCTTTTCTTGCCATCCACGCGCACGTGTAAACGACGTGTACGCATCGATGCCTCAATGCTACCTCTATAAAAATTTCAGAGAGTTGCACGAAAGTGATGCTGAGATTGTGCGTTTAGCACAATTTCGCCCCATGCGTACGTGTCAACTTGCTCTGTCTCCACCCACGCGCATGCGTCAATGACGTATACGCGTGGATTTGAATTCATTAACACCCCTGATGCGTGAACCCTAGCCATTTCGCGTCACTCTTCCCTCTTCTGTTTATTCTTCCCAACGTCTCTCTTCTCCCTTCCAAACCTCCATAACCACCACCATCAACTTTTGCCTCTCACCACCACCCGCATCATTTCCGACGACCCCGAACCGCCGTGGAAACCACTCTTTCTCTCCCCTTTTCTTCTTTTCCTTCTTCTCCTTTCTCGGCCATTTCCCCTTCCCGCAATCAACCAGCACCGCCATGGCCACCCATTGCCACCGGTAATCTCCACCTTCTACCACAACCACTCGTCCTCCTTCCTTCTTCTCCATTTCACGTCCCTCTACCATCTCTGTACCAGAACGGAAATCTGGTGCTTCTCCCTGCTCCCTGAGTTCAGCGCCTCCATTTTGCCGTCATCACCACCTTCAGTAGCCGCCATCTCTGGGTTGGCACTGCTCTTCTTTCCTCCCAGTTTCCATCTCTGTTTCTGCTTTCAAAACCCTTCCAGGTTCCCCTGTTCTTCCTTTCTGCATTTTTTTATTTTATTTTGTTTAAGTATTTTAGTTCGCTTTGCTTAATTTCTGTTCAATTAGATTAGTTAGAAATGCATGTTTAGTTGATTTTAGGTGGTTAGGTAGTTTTAGGATTTTGGTTAGTGGATTTAGGTCTGATTTTTTTTTCCACTGATGCTGTCTGAAATGGCTAATTTTCATTCGCTTTGTTGAGTGATGATGATGTTGATGTTATGTGATTTTTACATGTTGCTAATTTTGGGTGCTACTACCATTTGATGCTATTGATGCTGTTTAATTCTGATGATACTCTGTGATTATTCCACTGCTGTTTGCTACTGCTGATTGAAATTGCTGCTCATGTTTGAATATGCACCTTAGTTCATATGAAATTATGATTGCTGACTTTGTCTGTATTGTTTTGAATTCATATGGGTTGAGTTCTGCTGTTTGTTTAATCCGGGAATGCTCAATTTACTGCCGGAATGCTGCCAAATTTTTCTGAAATCTTTATGCTATTGACTTCCAATTGTGGACTGAATTTGGCACATTTTAACTTTAGTCCTACTTGATTACTGCCCAATTCAATTCATGTATTGGTCGGCTGGCACCTCCGCTCTTCTTTAGTTCCCTTTATTCAAATTACTTCATTGGTGATAACAAGGAACTATTTGAGGGATTTCTGTGTCAATTAGAACCTTGATCGACCAAGCGATTTTGAACCTCTTTTATGTTTTTCATCGCTCAAGTTTGGTCCAAATTTCTGCCCTTCATGGTCATATTTCAAGTGTATTTCTCATTGACCATTGAAGTTGTTTTCCTAAACCTTCAAGTGGCCTAATCTTGTTTCTTTTGAATGAGGTTCTTTTAAGTTGTAATTATTGGTGAAATTTTACTTATGTAGCTGTTTTCATTGTTCCAATTTACCTTGGGTTACATGAGTGAATTTTTATTTTTCTACACCAATTTTTGCACTTAAGTGAACAAACACATTGATGATGACTTGCATTTCTCTTTTGTGCTTTTATGCATAACATATTTTATCATCAATGACTTGCATCATCTTCATGAATGTGAGTATGCTTGTTTCCTAAAATTTTTGAACTTCTCTTGGTTAAGTTCAATAATTATCATGCCACTGATCTTTAACCCACTTTTCTAACTTTTGACTTAATTGAATTTTTGACCTTTCTTTTTAGTTTTTCAAACTAACTCTTTTATATTCTTTTGGGCATGATAATTGTTGTTGCTTAACAAACAAGCATCTTTACTAACATTGCATGAATTCTTGGATTGTATTTTTGGTTGATGTCTGAATTCTATTTTTCTTGCATTCCAAGAATTTATTTCTTTGGCTCACTTCATGAATGTACCTCAATACCCTTCTGTTTCCTGTCTTCTGTCTGTTTGGCTATATCATACTTGCTTTTCATACCTCTACTTTGCTTAATATTTTGTATCCTGTAATTTCTATTTTCAGGATGTCTGACAGAGGCAAAGGGAAAGCCAAGGCCACCTCCAGCAAAAGGAAGAGGTCTCAGTCATTGATGAGCGGATAATTTATACGCTTTTTGGCATTGTTTTTAGTATGTTTTTAGTAGAATCTAGTTACTTTTAGGGATGTTTTCATTAGTTTTTATGTTATACGCCAGTTCTACGCTGCTGTCTGGAGTTAAACGCCAGAAACACGTCACAAGCCAGAGTTGAACGCCAAAAATACGTTACAAACTGGCGTTCAACTCCAAGAATGACCTCTGCACGTGTAACATTCAAGCTCAGCCCAAGCACACACCAAGTGGGCCCCGGAAGTGGATTTACGCATCAATTACTTACTTCTGTAAACCCTAGTAACTAGTTTAGTATAAATAGGACTTTTTACTATTGTATTAGACATCTTTGATCAGTTTTATGCTATCTTAGACTTTCATGGGGGCTGGCCATTCGGCCATGCCTGAACCATTATCACTTATGTATTTTCATACGATAGAGTTTCTGCACTCCATAGATTAAGGTGTGGAGCTCTGCTGTTCCGCAAAGATTAATGCAAAGTACTACTGTTTTTCTATTCAATTCAACTTATTCTGCTTCTAAGATATTCATTCGCACTTCAACCTGAATGTGATGAACGTGACAATCATCATCATTCCCTATGAACGCGTGCCTGACAACCACTTCCATTCTACCTTAGACTGAATGAGTATCTCTTGGATCTCTTAATCAGAATCTTCGTGGTATAAGCTAGATTGATGGCGGCATTCATGAGAGTCCGAAAAGTCTAAACCTTGTCTGTGGTATTCCGAGTAGGACTCTGGGATTGAATGACTATGACGAACTTCAAACTCGCGAGTGCTGGGTGTAGTGACAGACGCAAAAGGAGGGTGAATCCTATTCCAGTATGATCGAGAACCTCAGATGATTAGCCATGCTGTGACAGAGCATTTGGACCATTTTCACAAGAGGATGGGATGCAGCCATTGACAAGGGTGATGCCTCCAGATGATTAGCCATGCAGTGACAGCGCATCGGACCATTTTCCAGAGAGGATAAAAAGTAGCCATTGACAACGGTGATGTCCTTACATAAAGCCAGCCATAGAAAGGAGTAAGACTGATTGGATGAAGACAGCAGGAAAGCAGAGGTTCAGAGGAACGAAAGCATCTCTATACACTTATCTGAAATTCTCACCAATGATATACATAAGTGTTCCTATCCTTATTTTCTATCTATTTATTATTTATGTTCGAAAACTCCATAACTATTTTATATCCGCCTGACTGAGATTTACAAGGTGACCATAGCTTGCTTCATACCAACAATCTCCGTGGGATCGACCCTTACTCACGTAAGGTTTATTACTTGGACGACCCAGTGCACTTGCTGGTTAGTTGTATCGAAGTTGTGAATGAAAAACAATTTATTAAGACGTGCATACAGAGTTTCTGGCGCCGTTGCCTGAGATCACAATTTCGTACACCAAGTTTTTGGCGCCGTTGCCGGGGATTGTTCGAGTTTGGACAACTGACGGTTCATCTTGTTGCTCAGATTAGGTAATTTTCTTTTTGTTTTATTTTCAAAAATTTTTCAAAAATCTTTCAAAAATTTCTCACCTGTTTTCGGAAAAAAAAATGTTTTCAAAAAAAATATATTTTTCTTCAGAATTTTTAAGAATGAATTCTAGTGTTTCATGATGATTTGTTGAATCCTGGCTGGCTGTGAAGCCATGTCCAAATTCCTTTGGACTGAGGATCCAACTAATCACTTCAATGCATGTAATAGCATACTAAAGCTTGGCTGGCTATTAAGCCATGCCTAACCCTCAGATTGGAGCTTTAGAATAAGAATGCAAGATTCCTGGAATTCATATTAAAAATTTTGAAATCCTTATTTTCTTTTTCACATTAATTTTCGAAAAATCCAAAAAAAAAATTTAATAAAATCATAAAAATCAAAAATATTTCATGTTTCTTGTTTGAGTCTTGAGTCAAGTTGAAAGTTTGGTGTCAATTGCATATTCATCTTGTATTTTTCAAAAAATTCATGCATTCATAGTGTTCTTCATGATCTTCAAGTTGTTCTTGGTAAGTCTTCTTGTTTGATCTTGATGTTTTCATGTTTTGTGTCTTTTCTTGTTTTTCATATGCATTCTTGCATTCATAGTGTCTATACATGAAAAATTTTTAAGTTTGGTATCTTGCATGTTTTCTTTGCATATAAAATTTTCAAAAATATGTTCTTGATGTTCATCATGATCTTCATAGTGTTCTTGGTGTTCATCTTGACATTCATAGCATTCTTGCATGCATTCATTGTTTTGACCCAAAATTTTCATGCATTGCATCATTTTCATGTTTTTCTCTCTCATCATTAAAAATTCAAAAATCAAAAAAATATCTTCCCCTTTTTCTCTCTCAAAATTTCGAAAATTAGATTTGATTTTTTCAAAAAAATTTTAAAATTTAGTTGTTTTTATGAGTCAAATCAAATTTTCAATTTAAAAATCTTATATTTTTCAAAATCTTTTTCAAAAATCAAATCTTTTTCATTTTTCTTAGTTATTTTCGAAAATTTTAAATATATTTTTCAAAAATCTTTTTCTTATCTTTATCTCCTAATTTTCGAAAATAACATCATCAATTAATGTTTTGATTCAAAAATTTCAAGCTTGTTACTTGCTTGTTAAGAAATATTCAAACTTTGAGTTCTAGAATCATATCTTGTGATTTCTTGTGAATCAAGTCATTAATTGTGATTTTAAAAATTAAATCTTTTTCAAAAACTAATTTCAATCATATCTTTTCAAAAATATCTTAATGGTCTGTCTGAATTAGCTAAGATGTCATTGGACACCTCTTCAGGTGGATCCATTCACCTAAAGAAAACGCCTGCAGAAGCTCAAGAACTCATTGACATGGTTGCTAATAACCAGTTCATGTACACTTCTGAGAGGAATCCTGTGAGTAATGGGACGCCTATGAAGAAGGGAGTTATTGAAATTGATACTCTGAATGCCATACTGGCTCAGAATAAAATATTGACTCAGCAAGTCAATATGATTTCTCAGAGTCTGAGAGAGTGCAAGGCCATTGACATAACCACCATGGCCGAACTAGTAAGGGAGGTTGAGGACGTGAATCCCAGTGAGGAAGACCTCCTGGGACGTCCAGTGATCAATAAGGAGTTTCCCTCTGAGGAACCAAAGGAATCTGAGGCTCATTTAGAGACCATAGAGATTCCATTAAACCTCCTTATGCCATTCATGAGTTCTGATGAGTATTCCTCTTCTGAAGAGAATGAGGATGTTACTGAAGAGCAAGTTACCAAGTACCTTGGTACAATCATGAAGATGAATGCCAAATTATTTGGTATTGAGACTTGGGAAGATGAACCTCCCTTGTTCACTAATGAACTAAGTGATCTGGATCAACTGACATTGCCTCAGAAGAAACAGGATCCTGGAAAGTTCGTAATACCTTGTACCATAGGCAACATGATCTTTGAAAAGGTTCTGTGTGACCTTGGTTCAGGGATAAACCTCATGCCCCTCTCTGTAATAGAGAAACTGGGAATCTTTGGGGTGCAAGCTGCCAAAATCTCATTAGAGATGGCAGACAATTCAAGAAAATAGGCTTATGGACAAGTAGAGGACATGTTAGTAAAGGTTGAAGGCCTTTACATCCCTGCTGATTTCATAGTCCTAGATACTGGGATGGATGAGGATGAATTCATCATCCTTGGAAGACCTTTCCTAGCCACAGCAAGAGCTGTGATTGATGTTGACAGAGGTGAATTAGTCCTTCAATTGAATGAGGACTCCCTTGTGTTTACAACTCAAGGTTACCCTTCTGTAAACATGGAAAAGAGGCACAGTAAGCTTCTCTCAAAACAGAGTCAACCAGAGCCCCCACAGTCAAACTCTAAGTTTGGTGTTGAACTCCCACATCCAAACTCTAAGTTTGGTGTTGGGAAGTCTCAAAAATGCTCTGAACATCTGTGAGGCTCCATGAGATCCCACTGTCAAGCTATTGACATTAAAGAAGCGCTTGTTGGGAGGCAACCGAGCTGGCGCTGAACGCCCAGAACAAGCATGGTTCTGGCATTCAACGCCAGAAATGGGCAACAAATGGGCGTTCAACGCCCAGAACAAGCACCAATCTGGCGCTGAATGCCCAGAGTTGTGTGCAAGGGTATTTTGCATGCCTAATTTGGTGCAAGGTTGTAAATCCTTGAACACCTCAGGATCTGTGGACCCCACAGGATCCCCACCTACCTCCACTCACTTCTTCTCACCCCTCTTTCACACAATCCCATAAACACTCTTCCCCAAAACTCTTCACCACTCACATCCATCTTCACTTCCCAATAAACCCCACCTACCTTCAAAATTCAAAAACAATTTCCCACCCATCC
>NC_029790.2:116024952-116026137 GCF_000816755.2 Arachis ipaensis | reverse complement strand
AACATAACCCTCTCTTCCCCTTCTTGGCCGAAACACATCTCTCTCTCCCTCTCCTCCATTTCTTCTTCTTCTTCATCTATTCTTTTTTCTCTTGCTCGAGGGCGAGCAATATTCTAAGTTTGGTGTGGTAGAAGCATAAGCTTTTTGTTTTTCCATTACCATTGATGGCACCCAAGACCGGAGAATCCTCTAGAAAAGGGAAAGGGAAGACAAAAGCTTCCACCTCCGAGTCATGGGAGATGGAAAGATTCATCTCCAAAGCTCATCAAGACCACTTCTATAATGTTGTGGTTAAGAAGAAGGTGATCCCCGAGGTCCCTTTCAAGCTCGAGAAGAATGAGTATCCGGAGATCCGACATGAAACCCAAAGAAGAGGTTGGGAAGTTCTAACAAACCCCATCCAACAAGTCGGCATCCTAATGGTTCAAGAGTTCTATGCCAATGCATGGATCACTAGGAACCATGATCAAAGTAAGAACCCAAACCCAAAGAATTATCTCACCATGGTTCGGGGGAAATACTTAGATTTTAGTCCGGAAAATGTGAAGTTGGCGTTCAACTTGCGTATGATGCAAGGAGATGCACGCCCCTACACTAGAAGGGTCAACTTTAATCAAAGGTTGGACCAAGTCCTCATGGACATATGTGTGGAAGGAGCTCAATGGAAGATTGACTCCAAAGGCAAGCCGGTTCAATTAAAAAGACTGGACCTCAAGCCTGTGGCTAGAGGATGGTTGGAATTCATCCAACGCTCCATCATCCCCACTAGCAACCGATCTGAAGTTACTGTGGATCGGGCCATCATGATCCATAGCATCATGATTGGAGAAGAAGTAGAAGTTCATGAAGTCATCTCCCTTGAACTTTACAAAATAGCCGAAAAGCCCTCTCCTTGGGCAAGGCTAGCGTTTCCTCATCTTATTTGCCATCTATGTTACTCAGTTGGAGCTTCCATAGAAGGAGACATTCCCGTTGAGGGAGAGAAGCCCATCACTAAGAAAAGGATGGAGCAAGCAAGAGAGCCCATTCATGGATCTCAAGAGACGCATGAAGCTCATCACCATGAGATCCCGGAGATGCCTCAAATGCATTTTCCTCCACAAAACTATTGGGAGCAAATCAACACCTCCCTAGGAGAATTAACTTCCAACATGGGACAATTAAGGGTGGAACATCAAGAGCACT
>NC_029790.2:116014566-116024845 GCF_000816755.2 Arachis ipaensis | reverse complement strand
ACAAAAGCTTGCAGAAAAAAAAATGGCGAAAAAAAATTATATAAAAAAAAAAAGAGAAAAGCAAGCAGAAAAAGCCAAAAGCTCTTAAAACCAAGAGGCAAGAGCAAAAAGCCAATAACCCTTAAAACCAAAAGGCAAGGGTAAATAAAAAGGATCCCAAGGCTTTGAGCATCAGGGGATAGGAGGGCCTAACGGAATAAAATCCTGGCCTAAGCGGCTAAACCAAGCTGTCCCTAACCATGTGCTTGTGGCGTGAAGGTGTCAAGTGAAAACTTGAGACTGAGCGGTTAAAGTCAAGGTCCAAAGCAAAAGAAGAGTGTGCTTAAGAACCCTGGACACCTCTAATTGGGGACTTTAGCAAAGCTGAGTCACAATCTGAAAAGGTTCACCCAATTATGTGTCTGTGGCATTTATGTATCCGGTGGTAATACTGGAAAACAAAGTGCTTAGGGCCACGGCCAAGACTCATAAAATAGCTGTGTTCAAGAGTCATCATACTGAACTAGGAGAATCAATAACACTATCTGAACTCTGAGTTCCTATAGATGCCAATCATTCTGAACTTCAATTGATAAAGTGAGATGCCGAGACTATTCAAGAGGCAAAAAGCTACAAGTCCCGCTCATTTAATTGGAGCTATATTTCATTGATAATTTGGAATTTATAGTATATTCTCTTCTTTTTATCCTATTTGATTTTCGGTTGCTTGGGGACAAGCAACAATTTAAGTTTGGTGTTGTGATGAGCGGATAATTTATACGCTTTTTGGCATTGTTTTTAGTATGTTTTTAGTAGAATCTAGTTACTTTTAGGGATGTTTTCATTAGTTTTTATGTTAAATTCACATTTCTGGACTTTACTATGAGTTTGTGTATTTTTCTGTGGTTTTAGGTATTTTCTGGCTGAAATTGAGGGACTTGAGCAAAAATCAGATTCAGAGGTTGAAGAAGGACTGCTGATGCTGTTGGATTCTGACCTCCCTGCACTCAAAGTGGATTTTCTGGAGCTACAGAACTCAAAATGGCGCGCTTTTAATTGCGTTGGAAAGTAGACATCCAGGGCTTTCCATCAATATATAATAGTCCATACTTTGGCCGAGTTTAGACGACGTAAAAGGGCGTTGAACGCCAGTTCTACGCTGCTGTCTGGAGTTAAACGCCAGAAACACGTCACAAGCCAGAGTTGAACGCCAGAAATACGTTACAAACTGGCGTTCAACTCCAAGAATAACCTCTGCACGTGTAACATTCAAGCTCATCCCAAGCACACACCAAGTGGGCCCCGGAAGTGGATTTACGCATCAATTACTTACTTCTGTAAACCCTAGTAACTAGTTTAGTATAAATAGGACTTTTTACTATTGTATTAGACATCTTTGATCAGTTTTATGCTATCTTAGACTTTCATGGAGGCTGGCCATTCGGCCATGCCTGAACCATTATCACTTATGTATTTTTATACGATAGAGTTTCTGCACTCCATAGATTAAGGTGTGGAGCTCTGCTGTTCCTCAAAGATTAATGCAAAGTACTACTGTTTTTCTATTCAATTCAACTTATTCCACTTCTAAGATATTCATTCACACTTCTACTTGAATGTGATGAACGTGACAATCATCATCATTCCCTATGAACGCATGCCTGACAACCACTTCCGTTCTACCTTAGACTGAATGAGTATCTCTTGGATCTCTTAATCAGAATCTTCGTGGTATAAGCTAGATTGATGGCGGCATTCATGAGAGTCCGGAAAGTCTAAACCTTGTCTGTGGGATTCCGAGTAGGACTCTGGAATTGAATGACTGTGCCGAACTTCAAACTCGCGAGTGCTGGGCATAGTCAGGAAAGCAGAGGTTTAGAGGAACGAAAGCATCTCTATACACTTATATGAAATTCTCACCAATGATATACATAAGTGTTCCTATCCTTATTTTCTATCTATTTATTATTTATGTTCGAAAACTCCATAACTATTTTATATCCACCTGACTGAGATTTACAAGGTGACCATAGCTTGCTTCATACCAACAATCTCCGTGGGATCGACCCTTACTCACGTAAGGTTTATTACTTGGACGACCCAGTGCACTTGCTGGTTAGTTGTATCGAAGTTGTGAATGAAAAACGATTTATTAAGACGTGCGTACAGAGTTTCTGGCGCCGTTGCCTGAGATCACAATTTCGTGCACCAGTCATCTATTGAACTAGCAACCTCCGGTCTATCTGAGATGCGTCTCTTTGAGAAGGAGAAGACAGATCAAACCATGCCTCCTACCAACTCAGAGAAGTTCACCAATCTATATTGTGAGCTTTGATTTCATCATTTTCAAGCGCGGCAGCTCATCTTAGAGAAGAAGCTAGTTATCCCCTCCGATTTGCGGCAGTATACTGAGCGTTGGATTGTGGAGATGGGCTGGACCTTCCTAGACAGAGAGCTAGCGAGAGTTAATGAGTCCTGAGTCTGAGAGTTCTATTGTAATTTCTTCAGAACGACCCTTTACTCAGTTCACCTCAGAGACAGGCAGATCATGGTCACAGAGGCGGATATTGAGGAGATCCTCCACTGTCATCCAAAAATCAGTGCTAAGGATGCTTTCCAAAGGGCTGAGGAGGAGTTGCACAGCATGACTTCTGATTATAATGCACTACATAGTGTGGTTGCCCAGCCGGATGCCCCTTGGGAAATGGATTCCTCTAAAGTGAAACCCAAGGGCATGAAGTTTGAGTATCTGATGAAGGAGGCTAAGGTATGGTAGCAGATACTGTCCCATTATGTCATGCCTAGCACTCACTTCACGGAGATTCCGGTTGATATGCTTGTCCTGATCTGGTGCGTCCTTGAGGGGAAGGAGCTATACCTTCCCCGACTTATCAGACGATACATGTGGCGGGCCCATATCAGGGGCAACCTTCCATTCCCGTGCTTGGTCACGCAGCTTGCTCACCGGGCTGGAGTACCTTGGCTACCAGATGATGAGTCACCACCAGCAGTCCACGGCAAGGAGAAAGTTATCCCGTGGGGGACTTGGGTTGGTGACCGACCAGCAGCCCAGCGTAGAGACCGTGCTGCCACAGCAGCAGCATCTGGGACAGCTTCTTCTTCAGCAGCAGCCGGACCCTCGACAGCACCACATGCATCCACCAGGTCACCACCATCATCAGCACCCCAGCCGACCTACCGTCTCGTGCAGCGCTTCTTTGAGCGCATGGACCAGATAGAACGTTGCAACAAGCGACGTTATGAGCACCTGAGACAGATGATAGCAGCATTGGGCATCGACATGTCCTCCAAGCCCGATACTCCTTCCGACCAGTCTAAGGTGGAAGAGGAGGCTCAGGAGGAGGAGGCTCAGCAGGCAGAGGCTCTACATAGACTCAGCCCCCACAGAGATGCAGCAGACCTCTGTGGAGCCACTGTCATAGCCACAGTCGGAGCCACAGCCAGCTGCGGACGTTGACCCTCTCACCCAGCCTGAGTTGTAGCATCGAGGACGATGCTTTCTTCTAAGTGTGGGGAGGTCGCCGTTGTCGACGGATTTTCATTTTGGTGACCATTTCAGACATTCTTGCTTTATTTTGTTTTATTTCCAGTACTTGCACATTTTTACTTTATTGCACTTCTGAATTCTTATATATGTTAGTTATTTTGGATACTTTTTTTTAGCTTGTTGCATTTTGCACTTATGTTTGTATATATCTTATATTTTTAGTTGGATTTGCACTTTTAGTTTGATAGTATATATATAGTTTATTTTAGTTTATTAGTTGTGATTGGAAAAATGTGGATTATTGAGCTTAGTTTACCCTTTTGCATATGAGAATTTGGTTTGGTTGAAAATAGGGAATAAACTAAGAAATTTTAACCTTTCTCAATCACAACATTTCATTTAGGGTATATATAATAAGCTTAGTCAAAATAATGAAATTTTTCAAGAAATTTATCTATAGGGCACCCCAATTGATTTGAAAAAAAAATTCATTGAACTTGCTTGAATTATATATATTGTGAAACATGTTTTGAGCTAAGAACAAGCATCTGAGATTTGAGCCTAATTGTGTGGTTACATCATATAACCATTCATTTTCATTCTTGTGTGCATTGTTCTCTTTCTATGATTGTAATCTTTGATTTGTTTGATTCTTTATGTCCATTATTTTGTGTATACATGCATTTATATGATTGAGGCCATTGTTTCAAATAGCTCACTTACCCAAATAGCCATACCTTTTATCTTCCATTGTTAGCCAATTTTGAGCCTATGTTAAACCCCTTTTGTTCTCAATTTTAGCACATTATAAGAAGTGAAAAACAATAAATGTCCCTTGTTTGGATCTTTGATTAATTTAGACTAGTGAGAGTGTTTATCATTTAATTGTGGGAGAGTTGGGAACATTGGGTAGAGATAAAAGTGTATTTTTTTATTTTTGTTGAAGATTTTGGGAATTGGGTACATACTCATGCATTAAATGTTTAAACCATATGCATTGGTACTTTTTTATATAAGTCTTCAAAAAGAAAAAAAATGTAGAAAAATAAAATGGAAAAAAATAGAAAGAAAAAAAATAGAAAAAGAAAAAGTAAAGAAAAAGAAAAGCAATAAAAAGGAGACAAAATGCCTCAAAGTGAAGTTCAATAATAATCAATACATATGAGTTGTGATAAAAAAAGAGAATGCATGAGTGTGTGAAAAAAGTGAGAATTATGGGTAGTTAGGTTTGTTTAGAATAGTATAGGTTGTCATAGGTTAGGTGAAAAGTTTAAGTTAATCAAAGATTCAAATTTCAAGCTCACTTGACCAAATACAATCTTTACCTTGACCCTAACCCTATTACAACCTATGGATAAGTCCTCATGATATTTGTGTGCATACATAAAATAATTGTTGATTGTTAGATGAAAAAAAATCTTGGAAAACATGATTAGGAGAGAATTGAGTGAATCAACCCTATATACTTGAGTGACTAGAGCGGATGCACATCCGGTGAGGGTTCGATTGCTCAATTACATGTTTTCACCTATGATCATCTCCTTTCTTGCAAGTTGTTAAAATCTTTTCAATAACTCAATTTAATTGTGGGTTTGATTTTATTGCTATCACCTTAGCCCTTATGTTCATATATGTATTTTTAGAAATTGATTTATTTTAACTAAGTAATTGCATTCATTTAGATAGATTGCATGTAGGTAGGTTGTATTTAGATAATTTGCATTGAATAAATGTTGATACCCTTTGTTCCTTTCTTGATTTTAGCATGAGGATATGCTTAGTTTAAGTGTGGGGAGGTTTGATAAACTCCAATTTTGTGGTTTATCTAGTGCTTAATTTAGGGGATTTTATCAACTTTTCTCACATTTATTCAATGAAATAGTATGGTTTTGTAATTCTCCCTAAATTTGTGCTTAAGAGTGAAAACATGCTTTTTAGGCCTTAAAATAGCTAAATTTAATTCACTTTAATCCATTCGATGCCTTGATGTGTTTGTTGAGTGATTTCAGGTTCATAAGGCAAGTATTAGATGGAAGAAGTGAAGAGAAAAGCATGCAAAGTGGAGAATTCATGGAAAAACAAGGATTTGGAGTGCATACATCGACGCGCACGCGTGACAGACGTGCACGCGTGAAGAAGAGGTCATCCAGGCGACGCGTACGCGTGACAAGAAAAACGCCAGACGATGCGTACGCGTCATAGCTAGCACGTGACCTCATTAAAGTGAAAACGCTGGGGGCAATTTCTGAGCTTCCCAAGCGCAAATCCAACTGATTCCATAGACTATTTCATGCAAAATTGAAGATCAACGGGGGGAGCAATTAGTTTTAGCTTAGGATCACGTAGGTTAATTTTCTAGAGAGAGAAGCTCCCTCTTCTCTCTAGAATTAGGGTTTTAGGTTAATTGCATCTTAGATCTAGGTTTAATTTCTTGTTCTCATCTTTCTTTTATATTTTCATGCTCTAGTAGTTTAATTCCCTAGTTTCTTCTTGTTAATTTCTCTTTTATGCCTCTTTTATGTTTATGAACTCTTTGTTGGATTTGGGTTTTTTTTAAGGCAATTTGATGTTTGATGTTCTTTTATTGTTGATTTTAGTTGTTATTATTGTTTCTTTGCAATTGGGTAGTAGTAGATTTTATTATTTCTTGCAATTTATGATGCTTTCCTTTTATGCTTTCCAAGTGTTTGATAAAATGCTTGGTTAGATATTAGAGTAGTTTTTGAGCATTCTTGGCTTGGAAAGAGAAATTAGGCAATCTTGAGTCATTAATACCCAACTTGTGTTGGTGATCTAGAGTTGTTAGTTAATATTATTTCAATTGATTTTAATCTCTTGCTAATTCAATTAGCAAGTTGATTAGGACTTTTGGATTGAGATTAACTAGTCTTACTTGACTTTCTCTCATGTGAAGATAACATTATACATTCTTCCATTCTTGGGGTTGACTAAATAGGATAAACTCTTGATAAGTATTGTGATATGATTAGTGACTAGGATAGAAAGTCTAGATTCTCAATCCTTGCCATGAATGCCTCTTTTTAGTATTTGTTTGTTATCTTTATTTGCTTGGTTTATTTTCTTGTCCCTTTTTACCAACCCACCCCTTGGATACCATAACCAATAATATGCATACCTCACTGCAATTTCTTGAGAAGACGATCCGGGACTAATACTCTCGGTTACTTTTATTGGGTTGTACTTGTGACAACAAAAAACTTTTAAACTTTGATTTGAGGATCGATTATCGGTTTGGGCTATGCTCACAACGAAATTATTTTGTTAAATTCTGAACTGGAATAAATCCTCACATCAATGAGTCTAATAGACAACATACCCAACTCCATCTTTTCTCATAAAGCAACAACGAGTTAATAGTCAAAATCGTCCTTGAAAGATCGTTCTTTTCCAAATTGGTCTATAGAAAATTTAATCAACCAAGTTTGTCCCCAAAAGATATTAAGTTAGTCGCGTTAGTCCTTCCATCATTTTTGTGGCTGATGATGTTAAAAATTATTGAGCTGGCATGTTAAATGACAGCTCACAACATATATGGTAGTAATCACTAATAAGATAAGTTTATGAATCTATGTCAAATATGTCCCTGATTGTATAAAACCTAATCCTAGATGCTTGGAATGATGAAACCTTTGACCCTTTTCTCTCCATAATCCTTTTTATTCAACTAATAATAATTAAAAAATAAAGAAGCAGCGATTTATCTCCAGATCCATTTTCTCAGTGAACATAAGAAATCATTAAGAAAAAAAAACCAAAAAATGTGAATTATCGTCCAAATATGGGAAAGAACGACAAGCAAAGGAGGCGAACGTTAGCATAGATTTTGAATTAGAGTTTCAGCTCCATAAAAAAAGCGCGGAATTGAAAAGAATGAAGCTAAAATCAGAAGTTAAACAGAAAAGACTAGTAAAAATTGGAGAAAGAGAGAGAGGCATTGCCTGTAGGAGAGAGAGTATGAAAAAGGTGAGAAATCCTAGACGATGATGATAGTCTATTGGTTGGAGCAAAGGGAAAAGGGATGTTTGTGTGTTTTAAGTCGCACAGTACTGCGGAATGGTTGTTTTGTGTGTGAGAGAGAGAGGAGGGTTTATGCATTTCATTATTATTAGGGTTAAGTATGATTTTAGTCTCTATGGTTTAGGCCGAAAATTTTTTTCGTCTCCAACCTTTTTTTTGCATACAAAATCGTCTCTAAGGTTCAACGTAATTTTAAAATTCTTCTTTTGAACAGATTAATTTTTTAAATGACAAAAATAACCCATCTCTCTTCTCACCACCACCACCACCCCACCCACTACCACTCTATCACTATCTGCACCACCCCACCCACTATCACCCAATCACCATCTGTTCATGAATCCAAAAAGAAAACTCAACCTTCAAAAACAACCTCAAATAAATCAAAATCAAAACAACAATTTATCACCAAAACTGTCATCATTAACAAGAAACAAAAATCACCATCATCATCAAAACAAACATTAACAAAAAAACCAGAAAAAAAATTAATTAATTAATAAATAAAATAAATAAAAGAAAGAAGAAGATGCAAAGTGAATGCCTATCATTAGAAACAAAGCACAATAAGACACGAAGGAGAATGGTGAAGCGACGGGTAGAACGCTGGTGGCGCGACATAAGCAGAAGAAGGCCACTACCGTGGTGGCGCTGACATGACCTCAAGCGGCAACGACAGCGATGTGAATCCAAGCCAGCGGTGATGCCAGCGAACCGTAGTGGTACTGGTGTGACAACATAGAAGAGTAGCAGCGATGGTAGACGGTGGTGATTTGTGGCAGGTACTCCTCCTCCTTTTTCTCCCTTTCTTTCCATTTTGCTCCATGTGTTCATCTTTGTGTAGCTGTTGCACCAATGTGAATTTTATAATATGAATTTATCGCTAATGTGCTTTCCGACAAGCGACGGCGAGGGCAATGGCCAGGCGACAGCGAGGGCAAGGTGCTGCGAGGTGAGGGCGAGTCGTGGTGAGGTTAGGGCGCGAGTCGCAGCGCTGCGAGGGCGAGGGCGAGAGCCAAGCGACAGTGATAGCGAGGTGCTGCGACGCTAGGGCGCGAGTCTCTGGGTTTTTGCTTTGTTCTCCTTCTCTCTCTTTGAGTTTTTGCTTCGTTCTCTTTGAGTCTCTGCTTCTCTCTCTTCTGAAGGTGTGATGGAGATGATGATACTGAGGGTATAATTGTTTAAAGGACGATTTTAAAACTATGTTGAACCTTAGGGACGATTTTGTATGTAAAAAAAGGTTGTGAACAAAAAAAAAATTTGGCCTAAACCATAGGATCCAAAATCGTACTTAACCGTTATTATTATTTGAATAAAAAAGAGGCTAATGCTATCGTGTAGAAGGTAGATTCCTTCTACACCTGTAGAAACACACGTGTTATCCTAGTATATAAATAAGTTATCTGTCTAAGTCAAATCCAGACATGAACTCAAGACAACAATCTCTGCAGTACTAGTAGATGCATAGGTCTCTAGCTGTGATTAGTGTTATGAGTAGGTAGATAATTAAAAGGTGTAACTAAATTATATTAAGGGTCCATTTGGAAAGTTTTAAAAGTAACTTTTTTGAGCTTTTGACTTATGAAAAGTAAGGTGCAATTTTTAAAATTAAATTGCAACTTTCTAAGAAGTTATTTAGGAGTTTATAGAGAAGTTAAAAAAAATGACTTCTCTCACAATACTATTATTTTTTATCATATTTCTATAAAATAAACACTTTTAGAACTAAAAATTCAAATATAAAATTAACTTATTTATAAACTATTTTTAATATAATTATTTATTATTTAAATTATTTTTTAAAAAAAATTAATTAAGTTATTTATCCAAATTGAACCTAAATCCTTAATAAGTTTAATAAAATAATTTTTTTTAACGTAACCCTGAAATCAATCTTTTATAACTTACCATGAGAGAAAAATAATATATCGATAAAGACAAATATACCCCTCATTTGTATTTAGGGCTAGAAGTTGCATTGATATTGCTATGAATTACAATTATGTTAAAATATTATGATCTTAAACATATAAATAAATTAAATCAATATTATTATATCCACTAATATTTGACCTAATATCTAATTATTTGTTTTGTGACAAATAGTTGAGTATGATATTAAATATTTGTCTAATAAGAATATTAAGGCCTTACCATTAAAATTTTTTTTATCTATTTTGATGAGGCCAATTGTTTGGGTCAGGACCTCTTAAAAAAGAAAAGTCAATAAATCTAATTAAATTCTCTAACTTGAATGGTAAATTCTATGCTTTTTTATATGCTGCATTCGAATTCGAACTTTGGCGAAAATGCGTGCTAAGTATTGAATATGAATTCTTTAATATTGTGTGAATGAGTGTATAGTGTGAATATATTATGGTGATTTAAGATTGGAAGTTATTCAATTTATATGACAAAAAAAAATAATATTCTTGCATAACACGCAATGTTCTTCTAATAACCACATGTATCTTCTACAGATGTAAAAGAAATTAACTTTTTATATGGTAATACAAATCTAAAAAAAATTATGGAGAAAAAAAAATCGAAGATTTCTTGTCGCTAAACATATGAGTAATCGGAGACATATGGTTTGAGCCAAAAAAAAAAAAAGTTAGTTATTGATAATAAAAAACATACATCTATGAATGAGATGGAATTAGAATTTATATAATTATCACATAACGCGTTAATTATTCAGTTATTTTTAATATGGTTATTAGAAGTAATAAAAAACTACTATAATTAATTTAA
>NC_029790.2:116010281-116014552 GCF_000816755.2 Arachis ipaensis | reverse complement strand
TTCAAAAATATATTTTAATTTAAAAAATAAAAAAAATGTTACAAAAATTTAAAAATATGAACGGTAACCACCATAATTATAAATTTATAATTACTCCACCATATATGACGTTTTTGTTTCTGTCCCCTTCCCTCAAGCTTCAAACTGAGTGAAGAACAGTGGCTTCTCCATCTGAATAAACAATAAAGGTAAGGTTTCGGGAACAAACCAAGGTGTGATTCCACAAAAACCGCACTTTGGGTGTGACCCACCTAAAAGGAATGATAAGATTCTTTTCCATTTCTAGTTGTGGGGTTTTTTACGTTACTATATGTGAAGCATGAAATCCAAGTCCATGATAACGGGTTTTCTCTAGCATCAAAACGTTTTCCTTGCTCTTTCACTGATTCAATTTTCGATTTTTTTTTGTTTTTTATTTTGTTTTGGGGGCTTTGGGAGTGTTTTTGCTGAAACTGCTAGAAGTGTAGCTTGAAGGTGACAAAAAATGGCGCATTCGGAAGGAACGGATCAGAAGAAGAAGAAAGATGTAATTCGTTTAGAGCGTGAATCTGTGATTCCAATTCTGAAACCAAGGCTCATCATGTCCTTGGCCAATCTTATTGGTACTACTCTTGTTGGTAACTTTGAATTTGTTTCTATGCTGTTGCTGTCATAAAGGATTTTTTTTGTGTCGTTAAGTTAACTTTGTGATGCTATATTTGGTATTCTGAATTTGGGGTTATCCTTTGAATAGTGTCTTGAGATAGAAGTATAGAATGAATGTTGCTTTCTCCCCTTTACAACTATAATTTCGGATGAAATTCAATATTAATGTGTACCCCCCTTTATTTGATTTTGCATTTTAGTGGTCTTGTTGTCTTAAAATTACTTCTCCCAAAAGCTTAAGCTGAAAGAAACATACACGTGAATAGTTATATCTCTAACACATTCTTTCAAGCAAGAGCCTTTTTTGGTTTGCTTAATTTTTGTATAGGCTTTCTTTTTCTTCTTAATTTTGCCTTACGCTAAGTTCTTTTTGGGGCCTAATAAGGATCGAACTCTAGATTTTTCGGTCATATAAGTTTTAATGCCATGTCATGGTACCACTTGTCCTAAAAACTTAAGCTGCTGGAAGGAGGCTCATGAATGGTTAATATCTCTAACACTTAATTCATATTTTGATTTTTTTAGTCATTGGTTGTTATCTTCTATCTTGGTGTAGAAATATAGCAACAGTTTTTTCCAAAGTTGTTGTTCTCTTTGTGACTTGAGTCTATTGATTAATATACATAGAGCACAGTTCCGATCGAGCTGAGTTCTTGAAGCTCTGCAAGAGAGTAGAGTACACGATTCGAGCGTGGTACCTCCTACAATTTGAGGACTTGATGGTATCATTCATTGCTTGATCTTTCTTTTGACACAGTTATCAATATCTTCTTGTTGTAGAGGCGTAGAGCCTAATTTCTTTGTATCTACTACCTTCAGCAACTCTACTCCCTCTTTGACCCTGTAAGTGGGGCACAGAAGCTTGAACAGCAGAAGTTATCTAACCAGGAAATTGATGTACTAGAGCAGAATTTCTTGACGTACCTATTTCAGGTACACTTGCCACTTCCCGCATTACTTACTGATGCTGACAATTAGCTAGGGAACATCTTAATATGATATACATCTGAAAAACAAGTAACAAATGATATATTAATGTATGAACAACTCAACTTATGATGTGGATGAAAGATGAGATAGTAGAGAAGTTTGTTGAAATGGCTGTATGCATTGAGTTTACCAGGTGAAATTGTCTATATGGATTAACGACATGATAGTGTTCTATTGTAAAAATCATATATGTGTTTAAACTTGAAAAATATTAATTTAAATCTATTTTAATATGTTCACCTTAGGTTTTAATAGGTTTTCCTCTACCTTCAGCTGTTTGTTTAGTCCACTCTCTTTATTGAGCTAAAGTAATGGGTTTGAAATTTTTTCCCCTATTAACCATTGTGGATACATCAAAAGGGTTTGGACATGACTTAAGATATTGGTATAACTTGAGTAACCAGTTAACCACAATGCATATCTAATTCTCAAGAAAATGCAAAAGAAGGAAGATGCATTTGATAATTAAGATTTATCTAGTTGTAATTACTAGGGATTGAGCGAAATAAAGTACCATTACCATATTTGAAAATATTTTTTTCAATTATATCTGAAGATTCTTTTATTGTTCATGCAGGTCATGGAAAAAAGCAACTTCAAGATAGTAAGTGAGGATGAGATTGAGGTTGCACAATCAGGCCAGTATCTTCTAAACCTTCCCATTAAAGTGGATGAATCTAAGGTTTGTGCATAATATCTTCTCCTTAGTAGGCAAGGGTTGACTTATTAAACTTGATTAAATGCTGCTAAGTGCTAACTGTTGCTGATGTCTGTTTTTTTTTCTTATAAAGCTTGACAAGACACTTCTGAAGAAATATTTTGAAAATCACCCTCACGATAACCTTCCACATTTCTGTGATAAGGTATGCCTTTGAATTACTTATCCATCTAAAGTTTCTTGGCTCCTCGGTATTTATTATTTTGTTATCTGGGCTACGAAGGATGGGGGTGCATGTGTGTAGAATTGAAGGTTGAATGGTGTTTGAAGCTTTGCCTTCTTTTGGTTTGTAGAATGGTGTTTTGAATTTTTCGCAAATTGAAATCTTTATTTTATGCTGATTGATTACTAGATATTAATTTTAGAAGAAAAGTCTTGATTTTTCAAATAAAAGCAGGGAGAGGGGGTTTAAGGATGCATTAATACTTGAAATTAGGGGTCCCATTTCAAATTTAGGCTGCCAAAATCGAGTAATGAAAAGATAAAAATCTTTTAGGAGGTATCTATATTAATGATGGTTTTGACTTTTGACAAGGGAATTACACCTTTTCCGATAATCGAAAATGCTGTAGGGCAATGGAGAGAAAATAATTTCTATTTGGTCTTTTGGCAATGCAAGTGGTTTGCATGAGCAACTTCTTGACTCAATAGGATAATGTTACTGAATCCATTGTGTAATGAGGTAAAGGTGACTAGGCGTTCTTGAAAATGACCCGTAGTAGCTACTCCTTGGGTTATAACACTTTATAGTGATGTATTTTTAGTTCTTCTGACACGAAAGGAAGAATCTTCTAAATGTTGGCAGAGTTGCACTTAGATATGAGAATTGGCAGTCCAACATGAAATCATATTGACTGAGATGTTATGTTGCCATCGACTCTTGAAGACATCAACTTGAGACCTAAGTTTTTAGAATAAGAATGTTCATTGTGTTTGTTTGGATCACTAGATATTGTTCACTTGTTACTTATTTGATGACTGACTGCAGCATATCTATGACTTATGCCTCTCTCTAACAGTATGTTGTAAAGGCTGGTCAACAACTATTGTTATTAGTATTATTCATTGGATCTAAAAGGTTGAATTTGCCAAAACAAGTGGGCTGTACATTCAAATACCAAACTTTTTCTTTTGCTTCTCAAAGTTCGTTAAATTACAAGCTAATACATTCTATTATTCTAGTATGTTATCTTTCGTCGTGGCATTGGAATTGATCGAACAACTGACCTCTTTATCATGGAGAAAGTGGACATGCTCATTGCACGCTTGTGGGCATACTTGTTAAGGATAACTAGGTAAGCAAACTCTAGGACTGGAAACTATATCTTAAATTGTTGCTAATATTCATGCATTATCATAAGTGATGAAATTGATTGTTAATACTTCTCTCAATGAAACCATTAAAAGTACACTACTTATTTTCTCACTTGCATGCGTTTTGGTGATACTATAGTCTTGTCTAATCTATATCACCAAGTTGTTATTGTACGAGTTATAGTCAATAATGTTCGGATATGAGAATATCCCATTTTATTGTAATTATATCAGAGAATATCATGTAGTATCTTAGATGATCTCTTAGGGTTCGTTGTTGTATTTTGTTTTACTGCATGAAATTTCCCCTTCTTTTAATTATGATTAGGAGTCTAGCATTATTATAATTGGAGATAGGTCTTTTTCTGTTACCAACACAGCAACACAATATATGAAACTAAGAATATCAATTTGATATTATTCTCTAACTTACTCTATACTTTTCTCCTGGCTTGCCTATACCCTAAGTTAGTTTCTAAGAAATTATTAGTGGAATATTTTAGTCCTCAAACAAATTTTAATAACCAAATCAGTTTCCAAACTTTTATTTCTCTAACAAATCAGTTCCTGCATCAGATTGTTCGTCTATATGTATGGACCGATC
>NC_029790.2:115984123-116010274 GCF_000816755.2 Arachis ipaensis | reverse complement strand
ATTGATTTGGTGATTAAAATTTGATGATTAAAGTGTCTGACTAAAAATTTCTTGAGAACTGATTTGGGGTATCACTCCCTACAACCATAAACTCTTCATGTGCAGTGATAGTTCAATACTTCAATACCATATTAGGAACTATACATGTGAAAATACTATAATTTACATTTCATGTTTCTTGGTCTTTTTCCAAAAAAAAGGAAGCACTTTTAACGCTATGGTGCTTGTAGGTTGGAAAAACTTTTATCAAGAAAGCCAAAAAGGCATAATGACACAAATCCAAAGAAGGATGATGAAATTAACTCTGAAAATGGGGTAGACTTGTTCGTTGAACGGATACGCCTTGAAAATATGCAACTAAGGTCCTATTATCATTTCTCTCCTATTTTTCTTGCTGCTGTTACTGTTTATCCTTTTCTTTTTCCTTGTTACTCTCTTATGTTGTTTTCTATCCAGGCAAGGTCTCTTATCTGCTGCTTCTCATAATCTCAGTTTTATGTAAATGTTAATTTTTGGAAGCTTGTTAATTTTTGGAAGCTTCCATTCAACTGAAGATCTAAATTCTTATTAATTTCTACATATCACTAAATATTTGTTTAATGTTGGATGTTCTAGAATCACAAGTAATGATCATTTCTAAGCTAGTAGTCAGCCTAGATTGAGCATCTGAATCTTCCTTTAGTTATGTACTGGTAAAGTAGCAAGTTTATCATGGTGAATAAAGTTTCAGTCATGTTTGAAAAGGTCATTTTAAGATCTGATCATGGGTTTACAAATCAATTCAAATGGCTGAAAGTTCCACCTATATTTAGTCTATCTGCTCCTTTGTGTAGAAGTATATGTGATCGTGTTTTTCTCATGAAAATGCTATGCTCATGTTTCTATGTTGCATAAATTTTGAATGTGCGGAGATAGTCGCCTCTCATGAAACAATTTTCTGCAATTGCCAGTTTCCGCAATTTGGTGGGCAAGACCACGATTCAAGAACCAACATTTGATAAGATAATTGTAGTATACAGGTAGATCCCCTTATATCTCAAGTTCTATTAGAAGGTTAAAATCTAAGAGATTGTTTCCTCAGGAGAGCTGGTACCAAATCAAAAGCAGAGCGAGGAATATTTGTGAAGCATTTTAAAGACATTCCAATGGCTGATATGGAGATAGTTCTTGTGAGTTACCTCATCTATAAAGCATTTTAAGAATAATTTGATTTCTGATAGTGTTTAATTATCAATAAACCAAATGGTGACCCTGATCAAGAACTTTTTACTTGACAGCCAGAAAAGAAAAACCCTGGATTAACTCCAATGGATTGGGTAAAGTTTCTTGGATCAGCTATTGTTGGGCTGGTTAGTTTTTCTGATCTCAATTGCATCTTTTGATCAGTCTTATTGTTTCTCTTCATCCTGAACTAATGCACTTTGAATCTTTGATATTCTTCTTTGTAGGTTGCCGTAGTTAGTTCACTTGAAATGCCTACAGCTGATTGGTTTGTCATTATTGCTGTTCTTTCCACAGTTGTTGGTTATATCGCCAAGACATACTTCACGTAAGTATTTCAACTGTTTCTAATCTCCTTTCACTGGATTAGTCGTTACACACTAATCACATTGACTGTTATTTCCACTATCAAGTTATCATATGGTAGTAAATGCAATTAAAAAACAACACTGCTATACATCTAGAATGTGAAAATTTTCCTGAATATGGTTTGATAGAATGATGTGTCAAGACTACAATGTAGAAGTGTAAAAATAAGGAAATCAGGAGTAGGAAGAAAGATACAATTTGGTCCACTCAACTATGTCATCAAAATTGTTTATTAAGACCTGGCACTGTCCTCTGGTAGCATAGCATTTTTCTTCCATAAAGATTCTGTTAGCCATTGTGCCTACTGATTTTATTTCCCATAGGTTTCAGGCAAACTTGGCTCAGTACCAAAATTTGATTACACAGTCGATGTACGACAAACAACTAGACAGTGGAAAGGGCACCCTTCTGCATTTGTGTGATGATGTCATTCAACAGGAGGTAAATGCTGCCTTAATGCTCTTAATGTCATTACTTGTCATAATATAGTGATAATTTTCATTAGTGATTCTACCTTTTAGAATTGTTTGAAAATAAGACGGCTAGCCAATTCTAATAACACTTGATAATGGTGATTGGCCAAAAGTAAGTCTGGACTTGCCCAAACTGGGCCGCAACAGTGCTAAGCCAGTTCATGCATGCCATAGCTTTTTACTTTAAAAAAGGCTTAACCCCACTTCCTGAGGTATTTGCTCATCACAAAACTAAATTGTTTTCTGTTCATCATCTTAGTTGGAGTCACTAATAAGTTAGTTTTCCTCAAATTTTTGTTAGATATCTATCAAGTTGTAACCAATATTGATATTTGCTAAATATGTATAAGTTTTGAAATTTATAACCCTACAAATAAAAATATCAAAATCTTATGAATAACAACCATACATAGAGGTTGGGGGTCAATACCGATATGCTATCCTTGTTTTTTAACACAAGGGTAACTTAATCTATCTACTATTTGTGCCATATTGTTGGAAGATCATTTGCTAGCCTCAAATTGAGGTTTAATCCCACTTGTAACCATGCACAGCTGCTAATATGAGACTCTTAAATTTGCAGGTCAAAGAGGTAATAGTATCATTCTTTATTTTGATGGAACAAGGCAAAGCTACAAGACAGGTAAATTGTACTGACATAAGGTGGTTTGTTTTCTGTTTTAGTTTTGAGTAGTGTGGTTTCATTAATGATTACAAAAATGCTATAATTTATTTTTATTCCTGTTTTGGGGGGTTTTGTTGAGTCTTGGTATCTCCATATTTGTTAACTTTGGGAACATGAAACAAAACTGAAAACAATGTGACATGTTGAATTTGCAATTAAAGCATATCAATGGAAATTGAAAAGAGAAACCAAACACCCTTTTAGCAATCTTCCTCCTGTTCTCAAGTCTCAACCACCGTGTTCTTTTATCTAGAAAATCAATTTGTACTTAGTGACCAAGGTTGTTTTATGCATTACTTGAGTACTGGCATGCTATCTGATGATGTTAATCAGGATCTTGATCAATGGTGTGAGGAATTAATCAAAGAAGAGTTCGGGGAGGATTGTAATTTTGATGTGGATGATGCAGTTGGGAAATTAGAGAAATTGGGAATCGTTACGCGGGTGAGATTAAAATTCACTCTTTCTAAACTCTCAACTGATTATCTCATTTATCTCTGCAGGAATGTTCTATTTTCTGTTCTCTTGTTCCCGTTATTTACACTTCTTTTTATCTCTAATTCATTAGACACCTCTCTATATCTTTCACTTTTTCTTTAATAAAATCCATGAAAATGAAAATAGGAAACATTTTCACAAACCCAACATGCCTTGGGGGTTGTTTGTGAGTAAGAATTTGGAAGGGAGAGGGGAGGGGAAGACAAGTCTTGTAGTGTTAAAATCCCAACACCCTTAAGGAGATTTCTCCAGCCCCCTAGCCGCAAAATCTCTGGTGACTTCATTCCAGTATCCGTGGTAAGGGAAAATACTAGACAACCAGAAATTTTGCTAGAACTTTGCTGTCATAATAAAGTGACATTGTCCTTGGTCATTGGATGAAAACTTGGATCCAAGAACATTTTATCATATAAATTGCCACTGATTTCTGGCAAAGACTGGTTAGATTTTCTTCTCCGTCAACAATAGCTACTAGCTTGATGGATTTGGTTATCTGTTATGATTGCTTGGTGATTAGATTTTATTATTTGTTGAATGGTGGGTTGCCTTGAAAATGCAGGATACTATTGGAAGGTATCAGTGTGTTGGGCTGAAAAGGGCCAATGAGATCATTGGCACTACAACAGAAGAGCTTGTTCTTAAGGCAAAACAGGGAGCCATCCATCCTTGATGATGTTTTCAAAAGTGTGCTTTATTATCTCTCTTATGTACATGTTAATTTCTGCTTTCTGTCGTGTAAGTTTATGTCAATGTGTGTATTCTGTATTATGTTTACTTCTTCAATATTTTCTTTGTTCATAAAACCTTGTCCCTGATTCTAAAATGCACTCAATTGAATGTTTTCTTTTTAATGATTTTCAAAATCAAAAGTAATGTATTTAGTGAAATTATTACAAGGACAGCATGACGTTAATTCTTCCATGTGTGGGTCAGCATGCCGAAAATGTGTCCTTCATTTAATAGTTGTGACTTTCCCCTAGGAACTTATTAAGGTACTTCACTTTTACTAAACATGTAACTATTCTTTTCGAAATAAAATATAATATAATAACAATGAACTATTTGTAATACTAATTTTAGGTACTTTTGAAATATATCCAAAGAGCTGTATAAATTACTCTTAATATATTTGACAATATTTTTTGTAATAACACGATGTATTATACATTTATAGTTTAGTTAGCAAGAATTACATTAATTTTTTTTCCTAAGTTATTTGTAAGGCTCTGATTGTAGCATTCAGTTCCCTGACTTGGCTCTTCAAACGCTCTGGGTGGCAAAAGAAATCAACGAAGACTCTCCTTTGAAGTCCACTTTCTTGCGAATGATGTTTCACAATCTAGTGCAAATTAGTCAACACAATGTGTGAGAATGAGTTCAATACCACTCAACACATAATGTTTCAATGACATTATTATTATTATTATTATTATTATTATTATTATTATTATTATTATTATTATTATTATTAAACATAACAGGAATAATATATCCTTCACCCACAAACACTCCACCCTTAGACAGAATAAATTGATCTCCTTCAAATACAGACTTAAATCCATACTTGTTAAGTAGAGGGACAGAAACTAAATTTTTTCTGACTTCGGGTACATAATATACATCAGTTATTAAAAAAATATCAATAAAATCCATTTTTTCTATTCTTTTAAATATGTTTACTCTTATAATATTAACATATTTTTTTAAATAATAAATTAAAATAATACAACATATATGATAATTATTTGTTGAAATAAAACATAAAAAGAATATTTACTTATTTATTTCTTTATTTTTTGCGGATATGCGGATATCCACACAAAATCCGCAATCCGATCCGATTAGTGTTTGGATCGGATCCAATCCGATAGCTTTGCGGATCGAATCAATATCCGCAATTTTCGGATTGGATTCGGATAAACACTGCGGATATGCGAATCGGATCTGACACCCCTAGGAATTAAGTTAAGAAAATTACCAACAGATGAAAAATTGCAGAGAAAGGTAGTTTGTAGTGTGTATAAATCACATTACCTCATTCTTCTTGACATGCTCGAGTGTGACCTCCTCCACAGCAGCCGAGAGCTTTCCATTCATCTTTTCCATTTCGTCAAGCTCTTTCATTAATGGCTGATGCAACATCACAAATGTCAAAGCGGAATAATTTCAGATCGAAAGGTAAGGCGAAAAGCTCAGATGAACTGGAAAAAACTATTGATCCAAAATCTCAAGATTAGTTCAATAAGATTAACCACTTATACAATGATTCATAAATGTGAGAAGCTAAATCCAGATAAGACAACTAATTGTAATATGGCAACAGCGAAATGAAGACTGCATCCAGTCAAATCTGAAAGTCATACCCGAGGGGTTAGAATAGGCTGGGCTGTTGTTGAAGATGCGAAGAGCAGTTGCTGCAAACTTTGAATGAGGGTGCACCTATTATGAAAACAAAAATTCCTTCACATTCAACATAATAATCACAACAAAAAATAGGGAACTAAAGGGNNTTAATATGAATGGGAATACAATATTTGGGTAGCTTCTATTTATAATGGTGTCGATGTATCCTAACCCTAAATGGAAAGATTATGCTTTTGCATCCTTAAGTATACTGCTGTCTGCACTAGTCAACTGAGGCCTAAGAAATCCTAATGATACAGTAACATACAAAGGTCTCTCTGTTAAATCAAAAGGCATCAAAACTTGAAAGGAAACCTTCACATGCATAATTCATTTTCTTAAATATATAAATAAATAAAAGAAATACTTACAGTTCATTAATACACCTATTTCTGTCTTCAGGAAGAGAATTCTCAAGGTCTGACTGAAGGGTCATCAACTCTGAATTGAGAGCTGATATCTGCTGGACAATGCCTGGTGCTGATACATATGTCGATAATGCAGCCTGAGTATCTGGGGAAAAAAAGAAAATGACACAGTTAGACAATGACAACGTATAAAATTAGAAGGCTAACGAATCCAATATAACACGAATAGATCACTAAAAAAAATATACTCACTTGAATAAACTTTTAGTAGGTCTCTAATAGCATGCAAGAAATTATCACTGTCATGTACTCCCCCTTGTTCTTGAACATCTGATGCAGCTTGAATAAGGGCCAGACACCGACACTGCAAAACAATCCAAAATGAAGTTGAATGTAAAAATAGTTCAACAGTACACCATAATATGATATTGATTATTGGGATTTGATGTAAATTATAGGAAATGTCAAGTTAACCAAATCCATATCCCTATATAGATTTAGGTTAATTAAGTTCAATGCTGACTGGGAAAAAGTACTTTTATTTCATAAACTACCAAGTACTAAAGTCTTATTTGATGAATGTTGGGTGTATGTGTGTCCAAGCTTCATGGACCAGTTCTTGAGGGTCAGATTCACGGTTTTGAGAGGTCAAAACTTCTAAATAAAGAATACTTGTATCCCTAAGATTTCTGTGACACACTACTTAATTTAGGAAAAAATTTGGTTGCTTGCATCACTTGGAGCAAAGCTAAGCTCAACCTTTTCTCAGAGATTTGACTAAGAGAGTGTTTGGAACAAAGTATTTTTCTATTTCTGAACTTCTATGCAAGTCTCAAACTCTCAAAAGAATTCTTTTCTACTATAAAAATTAAAAAGATTATCCATACTCCTTAACATCACATCATGAAAATACTTTCCAACTCTTTCTTTTTAATCACCAACTGCAACAGGCAGTTCACCAAGGATACAACATAATGTTTGCCTGTCTGCCCTCATCATTTTTGAGTAAAGACAAGATATACTAACACGTCACATAATTTCAAATGCACATGTTAAAAAGAAACGTAAATATCATGCATTATCTCCAGATGAACGCATCAGCAAACATTTAGACAGGTTATGTAGTAAAAAGGAGAAATCAAACCAAATTAAGGAAATACCATTACCTAAAACAAATAAACTGCAGTTAACAACACGATAAGTAAACAAATAACAGCTCAACAGAAAAAATAAAGCAAATAAAAGATGAAAAAACATAGGAAATGTAAATTGTAGGAATACATACCACCCGTCCCTCTGTTGCAGACACATAGGCTTGCAACTCTAACTCTATGACTTTTAGTAGCGAATAGGCTCCAAGCATGTTCTTCTTTTCTAATTGGCAGGCTATCTTTAACAACTGATGCCTGGCAAGTAGAGTTATAAGATGGTTTATGAACTGCCACAAAAATTGAGCGCCCTTTAGGAAAGGTTGGATACATATACAAAAGTTCAAATGTTAGATATAATTATGCACAATGTTATACACGATCAAGTTAAAGATTAAAAATTTGTCTTTAATGATAATTGTAACACCTTCCATTAGGTGAAAAGAGAGGAATACGTAAATTGCAGGAATAAGGAGGAAGGAGAGTGCTCAGAAGAATTTTGATCCTCTATGAACACAACCTTGTCATGTTCATATATGTACCATTGATTTTTATCTTTGTTTTTCCTATGTGGAATTATGGAGGAATTTGGAACATGCTCTATAGCCACACTTAAAGGAAAATCTATCGAGATGGTGAAAACTATGACAAGGAGAAAGATTAACATTATGTGCATAAAAGAAACGAAATGGGTGGGGGCAAAAGTAACAGAGTTGGACACTTCAGGATTTAAAATTTGGTATATAGGATGGTGAAGAATAGAAATGAGGTGGGCATTATCGTTGATACGCACTAGAAGAAAGATGTGCTAGATGTTAAAAGAGTAGGAAATCAGATCATCACCACTAAAACTTGTGGTGGAATGGGAGGTCTTTTATGAAATTAGTACCTATGCACCACAAGTCGGTTTGAAAAAAAAAGAAACACAAGACAAGGTTCTGGGAAAATATGGAAGGTTTAATACAAGACATTAGAAAATAAGATTTTCTTGGGAGAAGACTTAAATGAGCATGGGGTCATGGATTTAGAATAGTGAACACAGAGAGTAGGGTATGACAAGCAAAATAAACACCTTATAAGACTGGGATGACAAGTTCTCCAATAGATTTCTTTTTGCTTAGAAAATCAGACCGAAAATTTCTTAGTAACTGCAAAATTATTTCAAGAGTTTGACCACCCAATATAGGGTGCTTGATATGGATTTCCGTGCCCAGCGAAAGATGAAGATAAGTCGTCAAGAAAGGAACCCAACGATCAGGTGGTGGCAAATGAAAAGTGAGAAACAAAGAAACTCCAAAAGACAGAAGCAAGGTGGGAAGGACATGAAAGTTCTAAAGAGATATGGGGTGAGATGATAGAAGTTATCAGTAAAGTGGCAAAGAAACTGTTGGCAAACAAGATATTGGGACAAGAGATAAAGAATTGTGGTGGTGGGACACAAGCGTGTGCAAGAGAAAGTCAAGGTAAAGAGAGAATGCTTTAAAGAGTAATCTTTGTGACAAAAATGTGGAAATTTGGGAAAGGTATAAGACGGCTAAGAGAGAAAAATGGGATTAAGCAAATCAAGAAAGAGCGTATGTATAGGAATGATGAGATTTTGATCATAGATGAGTGCATCAACGAAATCTGGAAGAACGATTATACACGCATGGATAGAATAAGGAACAAAGATATGCGAGAGAAAGTTGAAGTAACACCTATTGTTTAAAGCATAGTGAAATCTCAACCTGGTTTAAACATGTTGGAAGAAGACCAGGAATTGATAGAACATCCAGTGAAAGAGGATAGATTAGATGGAAGATAGACAGTGGCTAGAGACAAAGGAAGACCAATGGTGTCATTTAATCCATTTAGCCAACCTCACCTAGTGGAATTATGCAAATCCAATGGTTTGTGCATCAAAATAATGTTTGACTAACTGCCATATAACTTATAGTTTAGGGAACAATCTCATGTAAATACAAATGAATACAAATACATCCAATAGTGAAAGACATAAACACAAGAAGTATTCAAAATTAGCAATCAGGAGCTAAGCTTACAGTTTTCTGCCGGTTAATGTAGTACTCTTGGCGCATGACCTTCAAATCATAATCACCTAGAGTGCAGAAAAATTGGATCATAGAAAATTTGAACAAGGAGTCATGTAAAAGTAAAGACTAAGATAGTAAAAGTGAATTATTTGATCTGTATAGTTTCAGAGTAAAAAGTTCATAATACCCTGTAAAACATATGTGTCTTGGAGTTGAGCTAGCTCCCAGCACAAATCTGGAATAGTCTAAAAGGGGCAAAAGGTGCAATTAGATAAAAGGGTGTAAATGTAAAGAGAAACAATTATAAATAGTGAAACATTTTGTGCACAAAGAAGCGATAAATATTCAGATAAATTCCTGACTGGGCATTGTTTTAACTTAACGATTGGAGTTACAGTGCAGTTACATTGTTGAGATTCTTCAGAAAAACATTTTTCTTTTTAACTTTAAGGAATCCGGGTGTTCTTTTTTTTTTTCCCTGACACTCCAGGGAATGGTATCAGCCGATGAAACAGTAACATGGACACTTGTCACAAGACAGAAATGAACATTACAACTCAATGAATTTTAAAAATTGAAATTGCAGGTCACATACATTAGAAACTGAATAAAAAACACATCATTCAACATACATATAAAAACTGAATTAAACTACCAATATACAGGGGATTTATAATAGAGTAGGATCCATTTCACCCTGTGTAAGTCTTGTTTTGTTGCCTTACATAGTTGAAAAACTTCTTATACACAATAAATTTCATCAATCCAACTATTAATTCGAACATCTCACTATATATATTAATGTAATAAAATTTTATAAAATTTGGAATTGATTTAACATGTCATCATAGCAATTTACTTTTGCGTTTATTATAATTTTAAAAATACAAGCAACTATGACTATTGAATTACATATTGATTGATGCCGAACTTTTTCAAATCCGGTAAGCTTGATTGTCAAGATAATATGATATAATTATATGGTTGAATTGGTGAAAATCATCATGCATAAAAAAGAAAACTTCAATAGGAGAAATACAATGCATGTCAAATGAATGTTTTTGAATCGTAGTGTTCAACTGCAGTTGGAAACACTAACAGTAGCACAACACTAAATTAGTTTCTAGGCCTTGACTAACATTTATGTTCTTAAAATGTAGCTAGAATAGGGACAAATTTTCAAAATACCGGATGAATGAAAACATTGAGCCTTCAATATGCAAATAGTACATAAAAAAAACTACTAAATGCTAATGGTGTGGCATCTTAGAAAAGTTCAAGGATTTCTATTGGCAATATCAATATTTGCTAGAAGGCAGAACAAGCCTTGGAATCTATGTAGCAACCAACCTCTGATAGCAATTTCTCCTCGCGGCTATACAGATTCGAAAGTTCTCCTTTCAATTCAGAATACTTTCTCCTGAACATTATACCAGATGATATGATTACATAAACAATTAAAAAAAACACAAAATTTAGAAAATAACTCAGCTATAGTTAATTTAAAGTCATTACAGATAGATACAGTCCTAACATTATCTATCCATCCATTCAAGTCTAATCACATGAAAGACATGTGGTTTTTAGTGAAAAAAAAAAAAAATCATTTTACCTGTCATTAAAGGGCAAGGGGAGGTAATTGACATTTAAAGGTTGTAAATGTAATTAAAAAGACCTCAGGGAAGGTCAATATAATTTTTCCAAAAAACAAACAAACAACAACAACAACAACAACAACAACAAAGGCATATCCCACTAGGAGGGGTCGGCTACATGGATAAATAATATTTAATACAAATTTAGTTATATACAATAAAAATAGTAATATAACTTGACCATATGTTGGAAGACGAGATCAAATTTTGATTGGACTTTGATATATGTATAGTATTAAAATTAAAATTTTGTTAGGAAATATACAATTGTCAATCGAACCTTATATTATTAGGGCTTTATCTTGTCAATGCTTATCCTATCAAGCATGCCAAATGAGTCCTAACACTGCAACTACCAGAAACTCGAGAAACTTTTCTCCTATTTTTATCAACTTGCCAATAAATAAATCATGTTGAGGATACCTGAGAGAATGAAGATCAAGATGAATGTGAGCTTCATCTGATGAAACCTGAGATTTAAGTGTCATTAAAATAGCCTGTTGCTTGGCATTTTCAACTTGTGCTTCCACCCATTGCCTTTCACTTATTCCAAATCTGTGTGATATGTTAGAGACAATATAACCAGTCAAACTTTTAATAGAACCTCAGAAAGAGACTAGCAATAGTATCCAGTCTAAATGGATCAAAAAGTACCCAAAAACATCAACTACCCCACAAAATATGAACTCAAATGGTACTAAGACAAAATTGGAATAAAAGCAGGATAATCAAGATTTCATGTCAAGTCATCACCAGAACATCAAAAGCAGAACAATTTGTATAACGAACTGGCAATGAATGTAGGCATGACTTTTACATGTAGATCTGGGTAGAACTTCAACTTCTCACACATAACAGAAGCATGTAATCGTTGCAATCTTATAGGATAAAGAGCATACACTGATCGAAGCCGTTGCAACTCAGATACACGTTGATGGTGTGATTTTTCCAAATCTGCTCAATCACAAAGCAAGAAAATGATTCGTTTATTCTATTGGCAAATCTGAATAGTAACTAGAAGTTCTTGTTAATGTTAAGATATTTCAAGCGAACATATATGCTATATCTGTGTGCATGCCACAGTATGCTTGAATTTAATATACATAACAAAATACAGAGAGCATTCGTTTTGCATGAACTACAGGGAGTGGTTCAGTACAGATTTTTGTGACAAAAAAGTTTACAACAAGTTGGAATGCAGCTATAAGGTGTGAGGGTTGTAACAGAATGCCAGAGCCCAGAAGCAAGAACTTCTAAGAAGACAGCATGTTCAGTTATATGCTTAAGGATCCACTGAGATTGGTCTAGTGGTGAGAGATTTAGGTAGTAATATATGTATGAGGTCCAAGTTTTGAACCTTATTGTCACCACTCACCAATGTAGCAAAGAAAATTACATGTTTAATGGTTTTGGAATCATCATGTAGAAAATCATTATTTTATAGATACAACAAAATATATTTATATTTGTGGAATAAAAATTTCAACAAGAACATAAGAAAAACTTAAGTCCTTATTACTAAGGAGACACGAGTTCCAATTAAATTTGGAGTGGGGAAAAGTAATAGCAAGTTGTGAAAGACTGGTATACCTCTGACATATATATTTGAGATATCATCAAGACTCACCCAAGAGCATTTAGATTTTCCCTCCTCAGCAACAAGTCGGAATGGACCCTGATAATACATAAGAAACATAAAAGGGCATTAAAACCCAAAGAGAAATATAACTAACAGAAAGTTCAAACATCACTTTATAAAAAAATATAAGAAACAGAAAAAGCTCAACAAGAACAACCAAAAATAATCTTGTCCCATAAGATAAGTTCGGCGACATGGATCAATCAACCACACCAGAAAGAGTTCAAGAAGAATAAATTATCATGTTCAAGATTTCATTTTCCAATCTAGATAAAAATGTTAAAGGACATTAATCTAACAAGTTCATCTTGCATGACAAACATCAAGCTCTGAATCCTTTGAAATATTAAGTAAAATACCACTATATCATATCACTATACCTTAAAGGTAACAAACATCTTGAGAAGAGAGCAAAGCTCTCAAGTATCCATCAATGGATTTTCAGTAGTGGTTCAGTTTGCAACAAGAATCTTATAAAATTTGTTCTTTTGGAGGAACCACTTGAGAAGATGGATGTGTTACATGATGTTACATGAGTATGAACACCTAACATGTATATACTAGGTTCTATTCTAAAAGTAAGCTTCAGGACTGACAAGATTTGACACAAAGGTAAAGAAGTGAATATGTTTATTCTAAATGTCCATTCATAAACTTCTTTGTCTTTCACCATTCTAGACTTCTAGATTGTTTTATTAGTAGGCAAAACTCAGCAAGAAAAACTATTATGAAAAACTACTCCCTCCCCCTAGCAAGAGAAAGTCAATACTTCAGATTTTAATAAATATTAAATAAGGAAAAGAGCAGTGTCTTTTGTTAGAACAGAATGAGAAGAAAACATAAAGAAGGAAAGAATTCTGCCAACATACGGTTTCCAGTTGCTTAGCAAACCACTGATTTAGCTCAGCTAAACAAGATTTGTCTCCAAGTAGGTATTGATTGAAGTCTGAGTATGCCAAATATATACCATCCTCTGCACTTCAACGTATCTCAACTTATCAGAACTAAGAAGAATGGAATCAACCATATCAATGGCATAAAGAGTCTGAAAGTAAATAAATACACACAAAAAATAAGAGAGAACTGCCAGTAAATTGTGAAGTCCTAATTTCAAGTAAAAAAGTGATAGTGGGGTATGAGACAAACATACATCATGAAAATTAATTCTTTCTGAAATCACAGTATTAAAGTTTTAGCATCATATGCAGTATTAAAAGTTTAAACAAAACTAAGAAACCAGCAGTTTGCTATTTTACCTTGCATGAAAATAAAATCAAATAAAGATATATTGTTTTAAATCATTTAAAGAAAAAATTTGTTGCATAATGTTATCATTTTCTGTAAATATACCCTCTGTTTTTGTCCCCCAATGGAATCCTTATCTGTTAAAAGTCTTTAAAAGTTTCAAATGATAAACTTCCATTTTCCTTGGCAATCTCTATAATTACATGTTAACTTTCAGTATGTATATGAGCTTGCGGGTTATGATTTTCAATATACTACACAAGTCATCATCAATAAACAAAGCTTATTCCACTAAGTGGAGTTTGCTATATACATGCTAAAATCACACCATTTTGCTACATAGAATTCTACTTGGAAACCAGATGCTGGTCAAGCTCGTCCATGTAACAAAACACAATAACCAAAACCAAAAACTTAAACCCGGGGTGCTATATTTGAGCTCACGCTGCCAACCGTAGGTCAGCAAGGATGCTTTGGAAAGAGCAAGTTTATTATATGCCACTATTGGGTGTTTTTGGTCAGAGCATATTTCTTTCACCTCCAATGACAAATGTTCAAACTAGCATGCTTTGTAGTATAAGAATATATGTTTAGCCTCTGCACATGACCCTTTTAGATGAAATTCCCTCTGATATGTTATGATATTGTAGAGATCTACTTCATTAATAGTTTGTTCACTTTTTTATTATTTCATAAAAGATCTTTCACCCACCTATCTTGGATCAGATAATGGAAACAAAATTAAATTTTATAAAATGAGAAGCTCAAGGAAGTAAGCTCAGAGTGGAAAAGACAAACATTACCATCTCCCGAATGATAACAAGCCAACTCTTGTGCTGTGGAAGCAATTCTTCCAAGAACTGCATTCATCTAAATGATAAAGCAATACCACATAAACAGAACACCATGAGAGTTGAGACAATACTTAACTGAAATATAGACACCCACATCAGCTAAGAAATATTGTTGAATCTATTGCCTTGCTGTAATACATATGATCTATAGTAAGTGCTTGTTTGGGTGCCATTAAGTTGATAAAAAAAGATATTTTTTATTTTTCTAGTGCTTCTACTTTTACTACTAGAAATTTACCAAACACGCTAAATTATTTTTATTTTTCTATAAGATCTTTTAAAAAAAGATAACTCGAAAAAAAATCTTTTCTTAAAATCTCACCCAAACAAGCCCTAAAGAACTTATCCAGACCAAAAAAAAACTTTTACTTGCAAACATTCAAAAAACTGAAAAAGCCAGGAACATAAAGCATGGAATCACCTGATTACATTTGTTAGGATTAAGCACATGTTATTCATATGGCTTTTACATACTCATTGGCTAGCTAATTATTGCTTAGTTTTGTCGTACATTGGTACTGATTGTTTAGTGTCTTCCTCTTGCATTTAATATTGTACATTGCATTAGTATCCATATCTGTAGATTGATAAACACATACATGTTTACCTAATCCTACACATTATTTAAGATCAAAGAATTTGGTGGAGCACCTGTAAATTTCTAACTGAAAGGTTATCATCTATTGTTGTAAGGTGTCCATTTACAATAGATGTTGCAGCAACCCGTGCCCGTCTTCCTTGCGTTAAAGTTGATGCCTGGCTTGTAAGCAAATCATACTGTGATTGCAGTTGCCTTAGCTGTCTTTGCAAATCTGAAGCTTCAGCTTTATATGCCAGAGTTGCCTCCCTGAAGAAAAATATAAGCTAAAAAAGGGTAACTGGTAGTGCCTATTGCATTTATAGTGAAATTAAGTTAAAATAGTTAGAATTTATGTCAAGAGTAAACGGAAACCCAAACACGCACTTAGGCTGAATTTGATTTGGATGCAAAGTGGGTGCAAACTAATAGTTTCTGTTGCACTTGAGATGTTACTTTCAGAACTAAAAGAAAAACCTTATCATCTGCCCAAAATATACTATGAAAAGAGATATTGCCAAAGCATCCCTGACCTACGAAGCATGGATATCGACACAGATACTTGACAAAACACAGATACGGACAGGTAGACTCACCAATTTTTTTTTAAATGACAAGACAGAGACATGCGATATAGATATATAAAGTTTCAAAATTTATATGGTAATCGAGCATTTATAGATGTAAAATTACCAATATTCAGTTATTCACTACTACCAATATTCAAACAAATAATACTGGTGTTTTGGATCCTAATGACACTACATCTAACTCATGTTTGAAGTGCCTATGAACTTGAAAGGGAAAATATAATTGGTCAAATATGATTGCACCTATGACATGTGTGGGTGTCTTTGAGTATTGCACACTACACATGTTCGACACAAAACCTTGCTTACTTTGTGTCAGTAGTTCATAGCCCATCACTTATGCAAATTTGCTTCTTGCTAACATTTATCATACACTCAAAAATGGCTTTGAGAAGCATCAACACTTAGACAACTTAAATTTGCAGTTAGCAATCAATCAAAATTAGCTTCAGCAACCATGAATTGACCAAAACATGAACACAGAAACGCATATGGCAATGGATAGAAATAGAGAACCTTATATCCTTCAATCCCTCTTCGGCGGCGCCAAAGACGGCTTCCTGGTTGTCTCTGGTGTCAGAGAAGGCCAAAATGCTATCATAAGCAAAGTCCAAATCTTCCCCCTGTTGATCAACATTCAACAACAACGATTCAGTACGGCATTTCAAATTCAGCAATGCAATGATGAAAATTTTCAAAGAATGTATCGAATTCACCTCCAAAAGCTTCCCTTCTTTCTTGAATTGCTCATACTGAGAGAGATCAGAGAGGGAGAGGATGTTGGAGGGGCGGAGGCTGGAGCAGATCCAGTGGAGGACGGGGCGAGTTTGTTCGTACTGGAACGGCCATTCGAAGCTGTCAGGGTCCAACGATTCGGAATCTTCAAACCCTAATTCGACGAGCAAGGAGCACAGTCGTGACCCGCTCATCTTTGTTTCTCTTCCTTGTCAACTCAAGATCGTCTTCATTTAAGTGGATGTCGCTGTTGCCTGTTGGTGCCACTGCTTCAACTCCAACCTCGGCGGCAATCGCAGCGAGAACCTCGTTTTTTTTTTAAGGGCCCAAAAAGATTTGAAATTTCATTCTTGCAGTATTTTTTCAGAATTTAATGTATCGCGCCCCTATTAGGCTTAAAATTAATGTGATTTTTTTTTTTTTACCAAAGATAGAAAATTCGAACCCACAACCTTTTTGATTGAGTATGGAGAAATTATGCCATTTGAGCTCATTGGCTTAAAATTAATGTGATTAGCATATTACTCTTTTAAATTTTAATAATTCATATAAATCATAAGAAAATAGAAAGTTAAAATTTGTCTAGTTAATAAAGAGTGCGATTAGGGGTGGAAATAGGCCAAGCGGCCTGTAGCCTGGCCTGGCCTGATAGGAAATAGGCCCAGGCTCAGGCTATTAAAAAAGCCTATATTATTTAAAAGGTCAGGCCTAGGCTTTTGAAATAGCCTGTTGGGCCTGTCAGGCCGGCCTGAGCCTGCAAATATATATTACTAATAAAAATGCTATGGGAAGGAATTGAACTTGGGTCTTCTAGCTTATAAAAATACCTTTACCCACTCAGCCATTTGTCTCTTTAATTATATATGTGTATTTTTATTTTCTTAATATCTTTAATCTTTGATGTTGGAATATCAAAAGTCAATCAAATAAAATAATTCTAAAATCTTTCCCTCCACACTAATAAAGAAATACACATTAACACGGTCATTTTCTTTTCTCTTCTCCACTTTACACGCTCCTACCAGCTACCAGCTACCAATCTATCATCCTCTTCATCTTCTCTTCTTTTGACTGTAAGCACTTCTTCTTCTTTCTCATGTCATTATTTTTTATTTTATTATTTTTATATTTATTGTTATAATGTTAATTATTTTTCATCAATTAGGATTTTATTCTGTCAAAGATCTTCTTTTAAGTTTGATTTTTTTGTTTGTGTTGTGATATTACTTCTACTTTTCTGAACATAAAATTTTATCTTTTTTTCGTTAAAAGATTCTTACTTTATGCCATTGATATGATGAAAGCAAAAAAAAATCATGAGATAATGTTGTCTGTTAATTTTTGTTTAGGTATTACAATAAGCTTTAGAAATGGCTGAATATGTAACTCCAAGTAATCCATTGGCAAATTCTATTTCTTTAAATGGGGAAGAAATTAATCCGTCAGTACCAACAATGGCAACAACAGATACTGACATTGCACCAACACACACAACAACTATTACAAATCAACCAGTCACTGATGAAAATGGTAGTAATGAAACTATTGTTACAAAAAAAAGGAAGAAGACTTCACCAATTTGGGACGATTTTGATCAAGTTGAAAGTTCTGAAGGTACAAAAGCTATTTGCAAGTATTGCAAATCAGTGTTTTCTTACGCTGGAAAAGGAGCAAGTACTTCACATTTATGGAGGCATTCTAGTAGTTGCTTACAAAGGAGATTGCATGTTGCTGCACAAAAGAAGCAACCATTGATTCCATTTCAACCTTCCAATTCAAGTGTTAATCCCTTTGTGACACCAGGTGCAAGATATTCTCAAGAGAAGATGAGACAAATAATTGCTACAGCAATTATGATTCATGAGCATCCTTTCAGCATTGTTGAGGATGAAGTTTGGATGTGGGGCTTCCAATATGCCAATTCTGAATTTCATAAAATTTCTCGCAAAACTGCTCGAAGTGATTGCTTGGCAATATATGAGGCTGAAAAGAAACAACTGAAGGCTTTGTTACAAGGTGTTAGAAAGATAAGTTTGACAACTAACATGTGGAGATCAAGTCATCAAATTATTGAATATATGGTTATCACAGGTCATTTTATTGATGCAGGATGGAATCTTCAAAAAAGGATTTTGAGTTTTGTTCAGGTACCTGCTCCTAGACGTGGCATTGATGTTGCGGATGCTATTTTCAAGTGTTTGAAGACTTGGGGAATTGAAAACAAAGTCTTCTCAGTATCTGTTGACAATGCTTCCTATAATGATTCATGTCTAAGGGCTCTTAAGGATACTATTTCAGATAACAACTCATTACCTGTTGGTGGTAGTTTGTTTCATGTTAGGTGCTGTGCACACATTCTGAATTTGTTGGTACAAGATGGGCTAGGTAAAATTAAAGATATTATTCATAAAGTTCGTGAGAGTGTCAAGTATGTCAATTTTAATGATTCAAGATTTAAAACATTTGTTGAGATTGCTGAAAACAAGCGTTTGAAGGAGAAAAAACTCATCATTGATTGTCCCACAAGATGGAATTCTACTTACAACATGTTATCTGTGGCTTTGAAGTTTAAATCTGTGTTTCCTGTGTATAAGGAAAGAGAACCTCACTACAATTACGAACCATCATCAGAGGATTGGAGGAAAGTTGAGAAGATTTGCAAACTTTTAAAAGTTTTTAATCTTGCTACTCATGTCATTTCTGGTAGTGAGTATCCTACTGCAAACTTGTACCTTCCTGAAGTTTGGAGAGTGAAACAAGTAATTGATGATGCTATTGAAGATAGAGATTCCTTCATGAGAGAAACGGCAACCTCAATGAAAGAAAAGTTTGACAAATATTGGGGAGAATGCAATATGGTAATGTCTCTTGCTTGTATTTTAGATCCTAGGTGCAAATTACATGTTATTAAATTCTGTTTTCCTTTAATTTACAAACCTGAACATGTGGCTGCTGAAAATGTTGAAAAAGTGAAGAATACATTGCAAGAAATGTATGATGAATATGCTGAAAAGTGTCATGGTGAGACAATAATAAGTGGAGTTAACACTAATAGTGGCTAAGGCCAATATACTCTATTACAGGCCTGGCCTGTTAAGACTAAAGCCTGGCCTGGCCTGGCCTGTTTCCACCCCTAAGTGCGATATACTTTACTTAATATAAACTAGAGTATATACACAAATAGATCTCTAAAAAATTTTGTGTCGGATACTTTAATTTCTAAAAAATTTTTATTACATTGAGAATCTTAAATTTAATAAACAAAAATTGCTACACATCTAACTATTTTTTCATCCAAATAAGTTTAACACCAACAAAAACTACTCTCATTTAAAGAGCGTCATTACACGTACTTTTTCTTCTTCTCATCCTCCCGCGCTTCTTCTTCTTCTTGTTCTCCCCTGCGCTTCTTCTTCTTCTTCTTCTTCTTCTTTCAAATACACGCATACGTCATCTTCTTCTTCTTTCAAATTCACGCATACCTTCTCCTCCTCCTCCTCCTCCTTCTTCTTCTTCGCGCACGCAGATTCTTCTTCTGCTTCTCCTCCTCCTTCTCTTCTTCTTCTTCTTCTCCTCTTTCGTTATCGTCATCACCAATAACACCAACATTTTTGCTAATAGATTATTTTTTCAATCGAATTGAATGGAATGCAATTGCTAAATTGAATTGAATTGAATGGACGCAGGTGTTCTGAATTGAATTGAATTGAATTGATAATCTCTAAATTGTAGACACAGTTGTTTTGAATTTGATTTTATATAATGGATAATGTTCCGTTCATTTAGTACTATACAATTGTTTCACCTTAATAACATGTTCGGTTCATTATGCAGAAAGCTATTTTGAATTTGATTTTATATAATGGATAATGTTCCATTCATTTAGTAGTATACAATTGTTTCACCTTAATAACATGTTCGGTTCATTATGAATTGAATTGAATTGATAATCTCTAAATTGTAGACACAGGTGTTTTGAATTTGATTTTATATAATGGATAATGTTCCGTTCATTTAGTACTATACAATTATTTCACCTTAATAACGTATTCGGTTCATTATACAGAGAGGTGTTTTGAATTTGATTTTATATAATGGATAATGTTCTATTCATTTAGTACTATACAATTGTTTCACCTTAATAACATGTTCGGTTCATTATGAATTGAATTGAATGGACGCAGGTGTTCTGAATTGAATTGAATTAATAATCTCTAAGAGGAGGAGAAGAAAGAGAAGGAGAAGAAGAAGGAAAGAAGAAAAACTTGCGTGTGCAAATTTGGAAGAAGAAGTCTGTGTGTGCTTCGTTGGAAGAAGAAGAAGGAGGAGGAGAAGAAGAACCTACACGAATTTGAAAGAAGAAGAAGAAATACGAGGAGGAGGAGAAGGAGAAGGAGAAGGAGAAAGAAACGGAGAAGGAGTGCGTGATTTGAAAAGTTGTTATAACAACTTGGATAAAAATTTTGCTTGAATGTAGAGCTTTGTTCTTAACAAAAATATTCTTATTTTTAGAAAGTTAAGAAGAGGTCTTAACATAATAAAATTTTGGGTTAAGTATTTTTTTTCGTCCTTGAAGTTTGGGGCAAAAATCAAATTCGTCCCCTATCTTTTTTTGTTATTAAAATCATCCTCAACGCTAAGAAACACTTTAAAATCATCCATCCTTTCATTAAACAAAATTTTCAGACACTTTTACCCTTTAGGTTGTTACCGGTAGTTGATGCCTTTAATGATTAAAAAATTAATTTTTTTTTATAATTGGTTGGAGAGGGTGGGATTAAATCAAAATCTCACCTCCAACCAAAATAATTGAGTGTTTGCTAGGTTTTAGAAGTTGCGGTGGAGCCATGGCTTCGGAGAGCTCAAGGTCGTCTCGTAGTCAATCGTCTGCACAGAAGAGGGAGCTTCTCTGTAGGTATGGTGAGAGACCCGTGCTACAAATTTCGAGAAGAACAACTTTGGACAGCGATTTTGGGACTGTGTCTACTATGAGGTACGTTTTTTTTAATTTTTGTTCTTGATGGATGGTAATATTTTGTTTCTGATGACTGACTATGGTGGGATCCTGTAGATTAAAGAAGAGGGTCAGTTCTTCCGTTGGGCAGACTCAGAAGCTGAAAGTGAAGATCCACAGGTTGGAAGGTTGAAGAGGAAAGTTGTAGCCCTAAAAGCAAAAGTGAGGGACATTGAGTGGAAGTTGAAGATTACTGCATTGTGGGGCATGGTTGGTTGGATTGGTTGTTTTTTTTTCTAGTTGCAGATTTGGTTGAATCAGAAGCAGGGGCTACCTTGTGTGATGCCTCTGAAATATGCTTGATGAAATCAGGGGAAAAAATAGGGCGTTTTTAGTTAGGATGTGTTTATGGTTTAATGAAATTGTACCTGCACCTGAATGAAATTGAGTTTTGTAATTTGAGTTGTATTGTGTTAATGAAAATCTGATGCTGTGACTGGACAGAGTCTGTGTTAATGAGTTTGGTTTTGTAGGTTGGTGATTAATTATGTGAGTGAATTTTTGTATCTGTAATTTGACAAGAAATCGGTAATGAAACTGGATCTGGGTAGCCTAAAATTGATATTGAAAAATTATGTAAACAAACTTGGTTACATGAACTAACATCAGAGAGCACCACAAGCACATATATTAAAACACAACTATGTCAAATTCATTAATAAGCATATCTAAATAACAACAAAAGATAGAACCTTCAGTCACCATCATATTCATTAGTTGACAGATGGACTCAGAGCAAAATATTGTCTAGTTAAAACGAAACAACAACAAAAGATGGAAACTTCAGTCACATACCTATAGCAACTCTATTGCTATCTAAAGAACAACAAGCATAAGTTCCAAGACAAAATACAGTCTCACAAACATAAGTTCCAGACAGAATAAAGTCTCACAAACATTGAGTGTACTCAACTCAGCACTACATTAATAACATAACAACATCTCAAATAATCACAAATTTTTAAAGTTTTCTCCAAGCTCTTGGTGGAAGTTTTGCCATGAGCCTCAACTTTCTTAGAGATACATGAAGTGCAATGTTGTGACTGAATGAGACAGTCCTGACTGATTAGCTTGAGTTGGATACAGCCTGCTCCTTGGGTATTGGTGGTTGTTGTGTGGAGCTTATGATGGGCTTCATCTTGGGCCTTCGGTGAAGAGTAGCTGCTGCTGGTGTGTTGGGCCTAGAAGATGATGGTGTGAGCTGGGACTTGGGCTGGGATGAGTTAGACCTTGTAGTGGGTGATATGGTGGTGGTTGATTGGGGCTGTGATGATGAATTTTGTTGTCTATTGGACCTCTTCCTCCCTCTAGTAGCAGATTGGACAGCAGGATGTGATGATGCCTTATCCCTGGTTGTGGGAGTTGCAGATGAACTCTTCCTCCCTCCCTTGATTTTCTTCACAGTAGGTTGCTTAGGTGGTTGGACCTGAAACACATAAAAAAATACTTTTAATGAACCATTCACATAAAACCCTAACATACATATTGTAACTACACTTACAAGGAGGGGTGGCTTCTTGCATCCTCCCTTCTTATGGCCTGATTCACCACAATTTGAGCACCTCTGAATCTTTCCCCTCCTAGACAAGTAAGAATGGCTTTTATCCTCAGCTTCATCAGGTCCTCTCTTCCTCTTCTTCACTAGCAATAATCAACATATGCATCCATATCAAGACCCTTAAAATTGATGCAGCTGATGGCATGTGTGCATGGAATGCCATTGAGCTGCCATTTCCTACAAGAACACTCATGAGAAGATAAATCAACAGCATATTTGTTTAACCCATTTACAACCTCATATGTCTGTGCAGCAGACTAATAAGGCCTCCACTCACCAGCTGACCTACCCCTCCTCTCTACCTTCTTCCTAATTCGAGGTAAAATTGTACCATTAAACTTTTGAGCTCTTTTTCTATTAACAACACATCTACTCATCAAATAAACCTTAATTTCTTCCAACATAATAATAATAGGCTTTTCTCTAAACTCTACTATTGCACCATTAAAGCTTTCAAACATATTGTTTACAAGAGTGTCGCATTTAGAATGAAAGTTAAACCTGGACATGCTCCAAAATCTAGGAGGAATGGCATTCAGATGCCTATGAGCCTCCACATTGATATTTTGAATGACTGCCATCTCTCTCTTCCACTCCTTCCAGTGTGTAGCCTTTGCACACCTCCACATCAATTGCTTTAAGTGTAGTCCAGGAAACTTTTTTCTGAAGTTGATATACAGATGGCAAACACAAAACCTGTGGTCTACACCAAGGATGACTTCGTCAAAAGCGGGCAGCAGACCCTATCAAAGGAGGTAAATAGTTGTGTTAGAACAATGTTATTAACCAGAATTCAATGATTTAATAAATAGAAGCTAACACAATACTTGTTTACCTTCTGCTGATCAGACATGAAGGTTGATCTACCAATTGTCTCAGCTCCAAAATCATCAATTAGCCGCTGGAGAAACCACTTCCAGGTGTCCTTAGTCTCTGACTCGACAATGGCATACGCGATTGGAAGCATTTGATCATTAGGGTCCCAACCTATCGCGGTCAACAGCTGCCCCCCCCCCTTGAGGTGTCTTCAGAAAGCAGCCATCCAAACCAATAAACCTCCTATACTGCAGAAAGCTCTTTTTGCAAGAAGCTAGACACACGTATATTCTTTGAAATATGTAGAAGTTGTTCAACAAAGCATGTTGTTCCTCAATCTCGAAATCAGGGGACCTCTGTACCTTGAGCGTCACGGTTGATCCTGGATTAGCCCATACCAACTCCGAGTAGTAGTCAACGGTTTTCTTATACTACTTCTGGTAAGTTTCTTGTATCTCATCCAATGCAGCTTGTCTTGACCTAGCTGTCATTGACGTTGTCACAGTCAGATTCCACTTCTTTTGATCCTTGTTCACTAGTTCTTTTATCTTGACCTTTGGGTTATGTTCTACCTTCTTCTTAAAAGCTCTACTCAGCCACGCAGTATGCATTATCCCAACCTTATGTGACTGGCCACAAGTATGCTTAAGGTTCATAGACCTAAGCTGCCAAGTCTCTTCCTCACTCATCTTTGCAGTATATAACCAAAGGGACAACCCGGCTGACAAACAGTCCTCAATCTAACCAAGTCAAGCTTGGCATACCTGATCCCCCCTTCTTGTTTGCACTTCATATGCTGTGACAGTGTCTTTGAATTCCTCTCTTGAAGCATATACAGTTCCAACCTCCCATTTATAACTCGTCATCTCTTTAACATCTTTATGAATTGGATACCGAATAGCTTCATAGTTATCATCCTCATGTCTGTCCTCCTTGTTTGGACCACCACCAACTTCATAATCCAAATCCACCTCCTCACTATTGAAGCCTTCCTCATCACTAAAATCACCATTCACAACCCCTTTGCCCTTATCAACCCGATCACCATCCTTAGCACTTGTAAGTTTCTCAAACCCACTCTCATCATCATACTCCTCTTCACTATCTGTAAAATGAACATCATCAGCACTGTCAACCTCAAGATCAGACAGAATAAACTCCTTATCATCGATGTCATCATCACTGTTCAATTCAACTCGTGCATTTTCAGTCGCCACATCTGGGTTCAAGTTATCTCCTTCATTAACTTGTTCCACATTATCATTTTCCACCTGTTGACCTTGTTCAACGTCATAAACCACCAACTAATTCCTAGGATTTTCCTCTATTTTGCCTCCAATATCAATATACCCTACTTCAAGAAATTCTTCAGCATCCTCAACCTTATGCACCACAAACATCTCAACATGACTCCTTAGCTCCGTTATTCTACACATTTCAAGTGCATCTTTGTCAGCAGCAAATAACTTCAGATCCTTCTCTAACCATTCAGTTGTTGGATCCTTATACCACAAAGTTGATATATTTTCCTTTGTGTATCCAAATTGTCTTACCTCTGCATATGCCTCAAATACAGACCAGCAATCACTCTCAACATCTTCAATCAATATCTTTTGTCCCCCTATATACCGCAATGTCCCATTGTCATATCCAAATCGACCCCATGGTAGACACTCAAATTAAAGCTTCCCATCCCCTAAAACGAAAAACAAAAAATTTTAAATCAAACCCTAGCAGTTCTTGGAAACTAACGGAATCCATTACACATTATTACGTTCAAAATCCACAAAACCGAAACCAATGGTGCATACATACCTGATTCGAGAAGACAACAGCAGAATGACCTCCTTCCACACTCTTGCCAACGCAGTCCAAATGTAGTAACGATACTCCTCAAGTGACTTTGAACCTCTATTAGGGCATCATTGAAGGTGAAAGATCAGTTTTCAAGTGTGTAATGTAAATGAGACACTGAATCCAACCCGCGAGAATGAAACAAAGCGTTAAAGACTTCAGGGGTAAAAGTGTCCAAAAAATTTGTTGAACGCATGGGAGGATGATTTTAAAGTATTTCTCAATGTTGAGGATGATTTTAATAACAAAAAAAGGTCGAGGACAAATTTGATTTTCTCCAGACCTTAAGAATGAAAAAAGTACTTAACTCTATAATTTTTTAGAAAACGAAAACATTCCATATAAAAATTCTTAGGAACTTATGTAGTATATACTCTATAAAATATTTAAGAAAGAGTCATTGTTATTATATATAT
>NC_029790.2:115974415-115983968 GCF_000816755.2 Arachis ipaensis | reverse complement strand
TCATTAAGTAAATAATTAAAAAAATTTAAGTATAAATCTTTGGATTAAATTTTAAAATAGTCCTTGAAATTTATACGTTATTTTAAATTGATAGTTAAAATTTTAATTGACATGAAATTTAAAATTTTGATTTTTGGCTCATCTAAATCTCTGAGTTAATCTCTGTTAACAGAAAGTGGAGTTAACACATTAAGTTATCATAATGTATTAATAGAAACAATTTAGTTTTTGTAACTTTGCAAATTAGACAAAGACAAAATAATATTCTATAATAATTAGTTAAATTACATTTCTTTCCACAATAAGATAATCATTCTCAGTTTCTCATACAAATTCTCAATTTCTTTCCTCCATGATGCCATTCAAACAACATGTTGCTAGTTGCTACTTACTACAGCAAAACGACATTTTATTCTTTTGTAGACTTTGGCAACTTAGCTTGCCAAATTCAATTCATTCACAAATATATTTGTTTGGTAACTCGGGGTTCTGGACGGGTTGGAGGGGTGCTCCAGGTGAGGAGGTGGGGACCAGCCTGGGTCTGAGCCTGTGTGCGAGATGCGTGAGCCGATGATCTTCCGAGCTCTTTATGAAGTATTGGGGGAGCCACCTGCAAGGACACTCCGACGCTCAAGTCAGAAAGTATGCAGGTAGCTATGAGAGTAAGGGTGGTAGTGACGTACCTTGGAGGAGGGGTAGGACCCTTCCCATATATACCCTATCAGTAGGGTGGGCCCCACATGAGAGGTCTTCTTCTAGGAAGCTTTCTTTCCCAGCTGTCATGCGGTTGGCAGCGGGGGTGCAGGTGTCCGGGTCGCCGTCCGGACGGGTTATGCCCGTGCGGGTCGGGTTACTCGTGGGCCGGATCGGCTAGTAAACTAGCTGCTCTGGGATGTAACAGTGCCCCTAACGCGCCGACTATGGCCGTGAGTGCCGTTGTTGGCGCGTTCTGCTCTCTTTTTCGCGTGTCGTCGCTTCGTCGGTCGCTCGTGGTCAGGACGCGCCTTTTACATGCGTGAAGGCTTGGTCGCATCAGGAAAGCACTACTTGTCGCCTTGTTCCTCGCGCATGCCATTAAGTGCATTTATTGCTTATTTGAAAGCAATGGGAGAAAAGTCTATTTTGCCCCTGACTTTTGCGCTTCTCCAGAGCGATTATTCTTTCATTTCTCCTCCTTCCCTTTCTTTTCCACTCATTTCCATTGCTTACAAACTACCTCTGCACTGCATTCTCTATTCCCTCTTGCGTTTCCTGAATTTGCTTGCATTGGCCTACTACCTACGATCGTCTTTCTTCCTACCTTCGTACTTCTTCCTTGCAAACTACTTTCCTGGTAAGTATATTTTTCTTCTGCCGGACGTTTTTGTTTTCAGTCTTTTTTCCAGATTAGGTACTTGTCATTGCTCCTGCTTATTGTCCGTTGAGTAGTGTTTAGATCTGTGTGTCTTTAGGCTGTCATTAGCTAGATTTTTAGGGGGGGTTACCATCTGCGTTCCTGGTAATTTAGGCTTCATTTTGGCAGTAGATAAGCTTTGGTTTAACTGCGAATAGGTAGATTGTAGATTCTGGTATTAGTGCCGATCTCCCGACCTCCTAGACTGACTTTGAGTGGTGCCCCCACTGTAGCTATGGCCCAGCGTCCTGTCATGAGGGTTCTCGGCACGAGGGTGCAGTCGTACGACTGGTATGCTTGGGTGACTTCAGATGTGAAGGAATCTCCCAACCAAATGACCTTAGAGGAATTTGATGAGTTTCGGCAAGCCGACTACCTCTGCAGAGGGGGTGATGAGGAAGCCAATTACCAGGTTTTTGTCCCCGCCGCTAACGAACAGATATTCCAACTGAATTTACACTCTCCCCGGGTCCCTGATTGGATCTGGTTTTATAAGGCGATGTTCACCCAGCTGGGGGTTCGCATCCCCTTTTCTTCTTTTCAAATGGCGCTACTCAACCGATGTGATGTGGCGCCATCTCAGCTACATCCGAACAGCTGGGCTTCCATCCGTTGTTTCGAGATGGTATGCGAGTACCTAGAGTTGCCGGCCTCCGTCGAGGTGTTTCTCTTCCTTTTTACCCTGACGAATCCTTCAAAAGAAGGGAAGGCCAAAAAGGGCTTTATGTCTTTTCGGTCTGCCCAAGGTCGGAGGATCTTTGGCCTATTTGAGGATTCGTACCATGGTTTCAAGGATAGATACTTTAAGGTCCGTCCGGCTGAAGGTCGACATCCTTTTTGGTTGACATTGGAGGGAGAACACCGCATCCCGACCTATTGGAGTTTCAGGGCAGGAGCCAATGCCTTTACCAAGGTCACATACAAGGGGTTGTCTCCTGAGAACAAGAGGGTTGCCAACGTGTTGTTGGCCGTTTTTGGGAGGAATCACGTTAATCCCCATTTCCTTATAGGTGATCGGGACATGGCAAGGAATTATATATGTCAGTAGTTGTTTAGTGGTGCACCCATTCTTGTTATTGCCCTTGTTTATTCAACCGTTTTGATGACTAACTAGCTTCCATGTTTTGTTTTCAGTATCGATGGCTGGTGAGCAAGTCGGGCTTGATGCCTTTTTTCAATACATTTCTTGCTGGCGATAGCGATGACGACTCTGCTACCCAGAACTAGGAGGTGCCTCCCGACAATGCCGTCGAGGCCGAAGTTCAATCCCAACCCATCCAGGGCGAGGTGATCGGGTCTAACGGTGGTCTGGGTCCTCAACCAGAGGTCGAGGCGGAGGATGAAGAGGTAATTGTCGTTAACAACCTGAGGAAGAGGAAACCGTCTTCTAGCCCCGAGGGGGTTCTTACGGTGATGGAGAAGAACTTCGATGCCGGAAACTTTATTGATTCCCAACTGCTCCCCGGCACGGAGGACTTCTTCCACGAGGGGGATCTCTCTTCGCAAGCCAGGTGGATGTACTGTACCCTACTCCGGGGTGCCGCCATAGCGAGGAAAGCGGAATCTACCTTGGCCGGGACGCGGTCATTGGAGAACAGGCTCGAGTCCTCTGTCCAAGCTAATAATAAATACAAGGTTAAAGTTTAGTCATTTCGGGAGCAGCTAGCTAATGCGGAGGAGAAGGTCAGGACTTCCGATGCTGCCGTGGCGTGACTTACCGAGCGGGAGCTCACCTTGGAGGGTCACCTCAACGCTGCTCAAGGTCGGGTGAAGGAGCTCGAGAAAGAGTGCGATGAGGCTCTTGCGTCGACAACCGCAGGCAAGAACGAAGCAGCTGATTTAAAAAAGAAGTACAAAGAGACCGTGAAGCAAGGCAAGAATGCCATCTTGATAACTGAGGAGGCCCTCATGGCTCAAGTGAAGCTGCTGGCTCCCGACTTTGACACCTCGGCCGTTGGCGTTTTCAAGACCATCAAGGATGACAAAATTGTTGATATGCCGAAGAAGTGATGCGGTCTTGCTTTTGTACTTTGGTTTTTTGTAATATGTAGATATTTGAATCCTTTATTTTGGTAACTTGATTGCCGTTTTGGCGTATGTGTAACAAATTGCTCGTTCACCATTTTATGGGTAAATGCTTTGTTCGCTGTTTCTTACTGTTTTACTGGTATTTAGCTATTTGCTTATACTTGCTTACCTTTTCGTTGGTAGTTATCGAAGCCGAATTGTGGCTTTTAGCAATTTGATAACCGTTTATTGCGGCATTTGTTGTCTTAGTGGTTCCCGAGGTGATTGGTGCGGAGTTTATAACCCACAAACTAACTGGCAAGTGCACCGGGTCATACCAAGTAATACCTCAGGTAAGTGAGGGTTGATCCCACGAGGATTGATGGACTAAGCAATGATGGTTGATTAATTTACTTAGTTAGGCAAGCAGAAAATAGTTTTGAGAGTTCAATAGCATTAAACAGTAGATTCAAAATATCAGAAGACAGGCAGATAAATAAGTTGGGAATAAAATATGGAGAAGGCAGTTAAGGCTTCAGAGTTATCTATTTTCCGAATTGACTTTTCTTATTAATTTATTTTAATCATGCAAGATTTAATTCATGGCAAACTATATGTGACTAGACCCTAATTCCTTAGACCTTTCTAGTCTCCTCTAACTTTCATCAATCGCCAATTCCTTGGTCAATTAATTCCAATTAGGGGGTGAAGTTTAATTCTAGTTATTATGCCACAAAAATCCTAATTACCCAAATATAAGAGGATTATATGTCACGTATCCCGTTAAGTCCAGATAATTAAAATTTAGGAGAAATTGTTTTCAAGCTGTTGTTCAAGTAAAGAGCTTTTCCAAGTTATACAAGAACTCAATTAGAACATGGGTCATACTTCCGTTCCACCCAAATTCATAAGATAAAGGACGAAAACAATTCTTGAAATAGAAATCAATACATGAATTAAAATAGAAAAATAATAGTATCAATTCGTACAATAGACAGAGCTCCTAACCTTAACAGTGGAGGTTTAGTTGCTCATGAAAAAGAGTGAAAACTAGGATTCTGGTAAACTGTAAATTGGGCTGAGGTGGAATGAAAAGTGGAATGGAATACCCCCCAAGAAGAGAAGTTTCTTTTCTCTTTTATATCTAATCCTAATTTAAATTTAAAAAAATATATTCTCTAAAACTAAAATAATATCTTTTCCTAATACAAAAATAAAGTTTAAATCAGAATTAATTAATATAATCAGCGTTTTCTGCATTTTCTGCACGTGGCGCATGTCATGCGTATGCGTCAGGTACGCGCACGCGTCGCTGTGCAAATCTCCAAATCACGCGCATGCGTCACCCTTGCTGGCCATCTCCTTTAATTCTTGTGCTCCTTCCATTTGTGCAAGCTTCCTCTCCATCCTCTAAGCTATTCCTGCCCTATATAGCCTTCTTCTCTTTTTCTGCGGAAGCTCCACCAAATCCAACCAAATGCTACCTAAAATAAACAAAATTGCACACAAGTCAAAGTAACATCCATAGTGGCTAAAAGATAATTAATTCTTGATTAAACTCAACAAATTGAACGCAAATTCACTAGGAAAATATAGGAAAGATGCTTACGCATCACAACACCAAACTTGAATTGTTGCTTGTCCTCAAGCAACCAAAACTAATACAAAATTAAGATGTGAATTTGCATGAGAATGAGAGTTCGATTAAGCTCATGTCTCTTTTTATAGTGGGGTTTACAACTGCAATCTTGAATAGTTTGGGCATCTCACTCTCCTTTGAATTAGAAGGATGTCATTGTCATTTGGAATTAGAATCCGGATAATATTATGAATCCTTCGATCTTTTGTAACTCAATTTAACCATTGAACACAACAATTTTTCTTTGATTCTCTTTTCTTTGGTGCTTTGCACCTTGAGCCTAGCCGTGACTTTAAATGTTTTGTCTCAAGCTTCACTTGACACAGAAACACCACAAGCACTTAACTGGGAAAATTTTTTGAAATTTTGATTTTTCTTTCAGCTACTCCAAGACAGTGGTGCTCAAAGCCTTTGGCATACTCTGCTAGTTGCAATTGATCTCGACTCTAAATGTTTTGTCTCAAGGATTACTTGACACAAGAACACCACAAGCATATGACTAGGGAAACAACTCTTTGAGATCTTAATCATGTCTGACCTCCCTAGTCCTTGATGCTCAGAGCCTTGGACCTTGCTTTTGTATCTTCTTTTTTTTTTGCTGTTTCTTTTGCTTCAAGGATTAAATTTTTGTTTATTTCAGAGAATTCATAATAATTCTCTAAATCCCTATTCCTTGTACATCAACATTCTTTGATTCAAATTTAAATATGCACTGTTCATGTCATGTATTCAGAGTCACAGAAAATACCACCACATTTGAATAAATGAGACTCCTCTAAAAATTAAACTCAATTTCTTATGCACTACATCTTTTCTTCTTTCTTTTTGATTTCAAGCTCAGTGGGCAATACATGAGGCACCTTTCAGCATTAAAGCAAATAACAGAAAATTTCAAGATAGTAGAACTAAACTAAAACCTAGGAATTTATCTAATAAAGGATCATGCAATAAACGAGACAAAATAGCAGAAAACCGGAACCTAAGATAGTAAGAGCGGGAAGGAATATTGTAACGACCCAATTTTCAGTATGTCTAGATCATATCGGAAACTGAATGCTACCAATTTGTCTTCCTAATTATTATCTATTATTTATCATATGAGCCTGATTCGTTGTTAAAAGTGTAGTTAATTTCTGAGGTATATATTTTTTTTAAAACGTTTGGATTAATAGACGGAATCATTCATAATCAACTCACAACTGATAACAGATAAAATAGTTATAAGCAACCACATATAAATACATCACAAGTAGCTAGCAACATTCAGTGATCCAGCCTTTATTAGAGTATAGACCTTTAGTTAGAACACCCCTAGATATAGCTAGATAATAACTATATACATATACATACATACAACATCCCAGGTCCTGACCTGTTCAAGAGGTCCCTAAGCTGGCACCTAGGCTAGCCTAGACTCTATACTCACCTAGTCCCTCTAAACTTCTAAAGCGAGGGAAAATACGTTCTAAGCCTTCAAAACTCAAGTCAGGTGGAACGTCATCAAAAGGTAGAACATAATCTGCTACTCCTCTGCACGATCAGATATTGCCATAGGACGTCTCTCTGGTACCTCATCAAGTAGCCACACAGCAAGAGTCTCGTACACAGGATTTAGGTTAAAGTTCACGTACAAACGGGGTGTAGACATTGGCTGGTCTCACAGTATATACATATAAACAGAGAACGATATTCACCCTAGACTCAGAAGACTATCTAGAACGGAATCGTCTTTGCAGAACCATCATCAACGAACTACGGTAAGGTGCTCTCACTTCCATCTGAAGGGGGAAAGGAGAGAGAAGGGGTAAGAACTGGGGAGTTCTTAGTAGGGTCGGGGTTATTAGTTACGTTCATTAATTCTATGTTGTTTAGCAGATTATTAGCAGAATACAGAGAAGCAGTAAATAGAAAACACAGATAAGTAGAGAAGATAGAGAAAATAGATAGCAGAACACAAACAGAAGAATACAAGAAAATAACACAAACACAAAGAATAGAATACACACAAAGAAAATATACATTCATACAACGAATATAATGGAAGAAATGCACAACCAAGTATGATGCATGTCTAGCCTTAATGCAGGTAATGAGCTCATTTGCCGGTTTCTACCCGCTCCCGACGTAACCCGAAGCAGCTGAAACGGGTATGGCTTTCCTGTTGGCTATACCCCTGTGTACAGGAAATAACCCCTCTGCCACCACAGGGTCCACTGCACGTAGGAAATAACACATCTGCCATTGCAGGGATGTATGCCGACACACCTTCTGTATACAAGAAATAACCCCTCTGCCACTACAGAAATGAAATAGGTGGTCGCGGTACTTCTGTAGCAGGAAATAACCCCTCTGCCTTACAGAAATAAAGTGTGGATCTGTACCGTAGGAAAGCATTCTCAGTGGTCGCACCACCATCTATCTGACTGCTTTAATGCAGCAGATGAACAAACAAATAACTCTGGAGTTGCCTTAATGCAACAAATAAACAAACAAGCATCTCTTGGGTTGCTTCAAGCAACAAATGACCCTTCAACAGGTCCTCTGCTTTTTATCATACTACTCTTTTCTCTTTGTTTCTTTACTCTGCTCTGATTACTCTCTTTTCTGTATCTCTTTACTTTTATCTGATTACTCTACTTAACGTATGTATTTAAAGCTTATGCAAATTTCGGTATGAATAGTTAGCCTGCCCCAAGTATAGGTTCATTAAGTCTATACTGAAACAGTTTAACTTTTTATATAATACCTAACCCTAGTCGCAACTCAAGGACTAACTATGTTGCCCTAGTTCGTTCACTAATCTCTGTCTATTTTTCTGTCATTAAAATTTTACAGACTTTTTCTTTGGTTTTTATCTTTTCTTTAACTTTTTATATTTTCTTTATCTTTGCCTCACTAATATGTTCTTACCTCTCCCTAAGTGTTTTATGAAGGTAATTATGAGATTCTGCACTTAAAGTTGTCTTTCTAAAACTTTTACAGAAAACTGCCTTTTTCGTATTATTTTTATTAAAATATTATTTTTAATTAAATATTTTATTATTATTTATTATTTTATTAATATATTTTCGAAAATTACCTTCCTTTAACCTTTTACTTTATAAATTCACTTTTTACCACCCGTAACTTTTAATGTTTCTACTTTAACCACCCTAACTTTCAGAAATTACAAAATAACCCCTCAAACACCAAAATATTTACTTCCTTGACCTTTCTAAGATCTAAAAGGTGTTCTTCAATGTTCTTCATCACACTCAAAGTGTTCTTCGTGTTCTTCATAAATTCTTCAGATTCTTTCTCTGTTTTTACCCGTTTTTCAGTCTTTTCAGCAACCGATTTTTACCAAAATTCAAAATAAATTTCCAGCCACTAAAACCCCATCTTTTTCACATGATTTCAACACAAATTGAACCTCAATTTAAGCTCTAGAGTTTCATTTTCTAGTTGCCCCAAGAACACACATTCATAGCTTGAATTTCATCAAATCTCATCAAATTTTCACCAAAATTTCAACAAGAATTACTCATACAAACAATCAATTTCAAGCACATCCAAACCATATCATAATCACACAACTCAAACACAATCAATCAAGATTAAATTCGTCAAACCCTACTTTGATTTGCTGCTCCAAATCCGGTTACTCTTTGAAGTGTTCTTAAAGCACTTTTTCCTCCTAAAACACATCAAGAACAACTTTAAAACTCTAAACCATCAAATAAACGAACTTCAGCATCATATTAGGAAGGTTATCCTCACCTTAAACATGCAGGAAATCAAAGATCTTTGGCCCACAAGTCAAGCTAAGCAAGAGATCTAAGGAAGAACATCAAGAAAACACTTGTTTAAGCATGTTTCCTTGAAAACCGAATTAAAGAGGGAGGGAGACAGCCATCTCACCTTATTTCCATCCTTGATAAGTTACATGGTTATGTAGAGAAAGAAGAGAGAATCATTTTGGTGAAATCGGAGTTTTGATTTGAGTTTTAGTTCAGAAGAAATCAAGCTCTGAAGATTAAGTGTTCATGAAAGTTTCTCTCTTTTCTCTCTTATTATTTTCGGCCAAAATGATGAAATGAGACAGCCTTGGAGGTCTTGGGGATGTAAGGTGAGTTGTGATTGGTTGGCTTGGAGGTGGATTAAAATAATATTAAAATATCTCTGGTGTACAACTACTAAAACTAGATGTATCGGAACACTCGTAAAAATATCTCTAAAAATTATTTTCTGAGCTACTAGCATAAATGACACTAGTAACATATTTATTGTGAGAATAAAACATGTATGATGAGGCCTTAGCATTGCTAAAGTCATCAGAGAGTGCTGGTGCTAAGCTGCACCAGTAAACTGTGAACCCGGTTAAACCAATTTTCTGTTTTTAACTAAAACAGACCAGGTAACCTTATAATATCATTCAAGAATTTTCTAATACTAACATAATGATAATATTATACTATTATCTATCTCCTCTCATGAATCAAGTCCGGTTCGTCAAACAGAGACTATTTACGAAA
>NC_029790.2:115964613-115970259 GCF_000816755.2 Arachis ipaensis | reverse complement strand
GAACACTCGTAAAAACATCTCTAAAAATTATTTTCTGAGCTACTAGCATAAATGAAACTAGTAACATATTTTTTATGAGAATAGAACATGTATGATGAAGCCTTAGCATTGCTAAAGTCATCAGAGAGTGCTGGTGCTAAGCTGCACCAGTAAACTGTGAACCCGGTTAAACCAATTTTCTGTTTTTAACTAAAACAGACCAGGTAACCTTATAATATCATTCAAGCATTTTCTAATACTAATATAATGATAATATTATACTATTATCTCTGTTCTCTCATGAATCGAGTTCGGTTCGTCAAATAGAGACTATTTACGAAAATCAGAATCAAAACTGCCAACCGATACGGTTCAAAAACTAGGTTCTTCGCGATTGCATTATCGAGCTTGCCTCAGAAGAGGTTCTAGCTTAAGGATGACATAATGACAATGAGGATTGAGATTCTTGATGATATATCAGAGGTGTTCCCTTTACTGATCTTCCGGAGAAATCCGTACTTTCAGAAAAGATCTCATGTACTCGAAAATCAGGGTTGTTACAATATAGAATGAAAGGAATTCAACAACCTCAGTTATCCTAGTGGCCATTTTATTCTTCAGGCTGTGCTCCTCCGTGAAGATGATTCGCCTCCCTTTTGTCCCATAAAAATAAACAGAAAAACCATCAGTGAAGCGGCCAACACCAAACTTAAAGGTTTGTTTGTCCTCAAGTAAAGAAGAACGGAAAACAGAGAGGGACATAGAAAAACATAAATAAAATAGTATGATGAAAGAAGAATAAAAGGATAAAAGAATAAGAGAGAATTAGGATATGGGAGGTGGATGATTTGAAATAAGGCGCTGAGGTGGTTTAATTGGGTATCGCATGCGACACGTACGTGTAAGGCACGCGTACGCGTGGATCGCGCGAATTTCAAGCATCGCGTACGCGTCTGGGATGCGTACGCATGATGTTGGATGTGCGAATGGCGCGAGGGCAGCCCTGCGCACGCACAACTTTCTGTTCATATACGCACGAGAGCCAAAATTGCACATGACACGTGCGTGTCAGGGACGCGTACGCATGGATGGCCAGGATGGAAACACGACGTGCATGCGTCAAGGACGCGTATGAATGATGGGGCTTGTGCGCCCAGCACAGTTCCAGCCCTACACCATCATAACTCTCTGGCCAAACACCTTTTACGCCGATTTTACATGGTCACGCGTGCGCGTCAAGGACGCATCCGCATGGAGTGCCGAAAACCAGAGTGACGCGTACGCGTCTGGTACGCGTACGCGTGGGTGAGATGATGCGCGAGACATAGGTCCTGCACAACTCCAACGCAACTTTCGACATTTCTTCTTCGTCTCTTCTTCTCTCTCTTCTTTTTTTAAAGTGTTCGGTTCCTGTTCTAAAATAGCTGCATGATCAGAACACACGTAAAATGAAAGAAAGCAGTAAAAAATCAAATAAATAAGAAAATCACTACTACGAAAAATAACTAAGGATATGAAATTATCGGGTTGCCTTCCAACAAGCGCTTCTTTAACGTCACTAGCTTGACGGTCAGTTCTGCTAATTCAGCAGATGAGCGGACCTCTAGCGATCGATCTCGCCTCCAAGATAGTGCTTCAACCTCTGGCCATTCACTGTAAATCTCCTGTCAGAATTCTCTTCTTGTATTTCCACATGACCATATGGTGAAGCTCTGGTAACCACAAACGATCTTGACTACCGGGATTTCAGCTTCCCGGAAAAGAGTTTGAGCCTTGAATTATACAGAAGCACTCTCTGTCCTGGCTCAAAGACTCTAATGGCAATCTTCTTGTCATGCAATAACTTGGTTCTCTCCTTATAGAGCTTGGCATTCTCATAGGCTGAATATCTGAATTCATCAAGCTCATTCAACTGAAGCATTCGCTTAATTCCTACAGCTTCTGAATCAAGATTCAGATACCTGATTGCCCAGTAAGCTTTATGCTCCGGCTCGACTGACAAGTGACAGGCTTTGTCATAGACCAACTGATAAGGAGACATGCCAATAGGAGTCTTGTAAGCTGTCCGGTATGCCCAGAGAGCATCATCAAGCTTCCTAGACCAGTCCTTTCTTGAAACACTGACGGTCTTCTCTAGAATCCTCTTAAGTTCCCTGTTGAAAACTTCAACCTGTCTACTTGTCTGAGGGTGATAGGGGGTTGCCACTTTATGATAGACTCTATATCTCTACAGAAGAGAGTCCAGCTGTCTGTTACAAAAGTGACTTCCTCCATCACTAATGAGTGTCCTTGGAACACCAAACCGGCTAAAGATATATCTCTAAAGAAAACTCATTACCACCTTGGCATCATTGGTGAGTAGAGCCACAACTTCCACCCACTTGGACACATAATCAACTGCCACTAGGATATAGTTATTTGAATGTGAGGGTGGGAAAGGTCCCATGAAATCAATACCCCACACATCAAACAACTCAACCTCAAGAATCCCCTGATGTGTCATTTCATGGTTGGCAGGGAGATTTGTGGCTTTTTCACACCTGTCACAGTGCTTCACAAATGCTCTTGAGTCCCTGAAGAGAGTCGGCCAATAGAACCCGCTCTGAAGGACCTTTGTAGCTGTCCTCTCACCACCAAAGTGACCTCCATAATCAGAACCATGATAGTGCCAAAGAATCTGCTGCTTTTCCTCATCCGGGATACATCTCGGATTATACCATCTGAGCACCTTTTGAAAAGGTATGGTTCCTCCCAAATGTAGTACTTGGCATTAGTCAATAGCTTTTTTACTTGTTGCCTACTGTACTCCCTTGGAATAAAATTCATGGCCTTATAATTTGCAATGTTTGAAAACCATGGAGCCTGCTGAATAAGGAACAATTGCTCATCCAAAAACGTCTCAGTCACAACTGTGGGTGGTTGTACTCCTGCTTCAGGCTCAATTCTTGAGAGATGGTCAGCTACTTGATTTTCTGACCCTTTTCTGTCTTTTATCTCAATATCAAACTCCTGAAGGAGCAACACCCATCTGATTAATCTTGGTTTAGAATCCTGTTTGGTTAGAAGGTACTTCAAAGCAGCATGATTAGTATAAACAATAACCTTAGAACCAATTAAATAGGACCTAAACTTATCAACAGCATACACAATAGCTAATAATTCTTTTTCTGTAGTTGTGTAATTCTTTTGGACATCATTTAACACACGGCTAGCATAGTAAATTACATGTATAAGCTTCCCATGCCTCTGTCCTAAAATAGCTCCTATAGCAAAATCACTAGTATCACACATCAACTCGAATGGTAAATCCCAGTCAGGGGGAGCTATAATGGGAGCAGAGGTAAGGTTTGCTTTCAGAGTTTCAAAAGCATGCAGGCAATCAGAATCAAAGACAAAAGGAACATCAGTAACCAACAGGTTGCTTAATGGTTTAGCAATTTTAGAAAAATCCTTTATAAATCTTCTATAAAATCCTGCATGGCCCAAGAAACTCCTGACTGCCTTAACATTAGCTGGTGGTGGTAATTTTTCAATTACCTCCACCTTTGCTCTATCAACCTCAATCCCCTTACTTGAAATCCGGTGTCCAAGAACAATACCTTCTGTAACCATAAAATGATATTTTTCCCAATTTAAAACAAGGTTTGATTCTTGATACCGTTTCAAGACAAGAGATAAATGCTTAAGGTAGGATTCAAAAGAATTACCACAAATAGAAAAATCATCCATAAATTCCTCAATAAACTTTTCAACCATATCAGAAAAAATTGAAAGCATACACCTCTGAAAAGTTGCTGGAGCATTGCAAAGTCCAAATGGCATTCTCCTGTAAGCAAATACTCCAAAGGGGCATGTGAATGCTATCTTCTCTTGATCTTGAGGGTCCACTACAATTTGATTATACCCAGAATATCCATCTAGAAAGCAATAAAAAGCATGACCAGCTAACCTCTCAAGCATCTGATCAATGAAAGGCAGGGGGAAGTGATCCTTTCTTGTAGCAGTGTTGAGCCTCCTGTAGTCTATACACATTCTCCATCCTGTGACTATCCTTGTAGGAATAAGCTCATTCTTTTCGTTCTTGATCATTGTCATCCCTCCTTTCTTGGAAACTACCTGCACAGGACTTATCCAAGGACTGTCAGAAATAGGGTAATTAATACCTGCTTCCCATAATTTCATTACCTCTTTTTGGACCACCTCTTTCATGGTTGGATTGAGTCTCCTTTGTGGTTGCACAACTGGTTTAGCATCATCTTCAAGGAGGATCTTGTGCATACACTTGGTTGGACTAATCCCCTTCAAGTCACTAATGGTCCACCCAAGAGTTGTTTTATGGCTCCTGAGCACTGAAATAAGCACCTCTTCCTCTTCAGACTTCAAGGAAGAGCTAATAATCACTTGATAGGAATCATTTTCACCCAAGAACACATATTTCAGAGGAGGTAACGATTTGAGCTCAATCTTGAGGGCTTCCTCCTCTGCTTTAGGCATGTGAACCATAGCCTTCTGGGGTGGTGAATCATCAACTTCAACTAATTCATACTCAGAAATAGGATCCAGAATGTCATCAAGCACCTCAACTTTCAGTACCTCTTGAACAAGTGGTTCAATAACATCTATTTTCATACACCCTTCAGAATCATTAGGGTGCTTGAGAGCTTCAAAAACATTAAGGACCACCTATTTTTCATTGACCCTCAGGGTTAATTCACCCTTTTGCACATCAATCAGAGCTCTACCTGTAGCTAAAAAGGGTCTACCAAGTATAATAGAGGATTTTACCTTCTCTTCCATATTTAATATAACAAAATCAACAGGAAAAATAAATGGTCCTACTTTCACAAGTAAATCCTCAACAACACCCACCGGTAATTTAATAGAAAGATCTGCAAGTTGAAGAGAAATACGAGTGGGTTTTACCTCCTCAATTTGAAGCTTTTTCATTACTGAAAGTGGCATGAGATTGATGCTAGCTCCAAGATCACATAAAGTCCTCTGAATGGTGACATCTCCAATGGTGCAAGGAATTACAAAGCTCCCTAGGTCTGGCATTTTCTTAGGAGGGTTGTGTTCGATAATGGCACTACATTCCTTGGTTAACAACACTGTTTCTTATTCCTTCCAATTCCTCTTGTGGGTCAACAATTCTTTCATAAATTTTGCATAGAGAGAAATTTGCTCAAGAGCCTCTGCAAAAGGAATGTTGATCTGTAGCTTCTTGAAGACATCTAAAAATTTAGAGAATTGCTTTTCTTTGGAAGCCTTCTGCAGCCTCTGAGGATATGGCATTTTTGGCTTGTATTCAGGAGCCTTTGGCAATGTAGGATAAGTGTCAAGAGAGTCAAGGAACGGGTTGTCTGCACGCTTTAGAGGGGCGTGCTTCACTTCTTCCTTCTTCTCCTCTGGAGCTTCCTTTTCAACTAGCTTTTCATTGGCCTTTGTCTTAGAGCCAGCTATTTTACCACTTCTTAATTGAATAACCTTGCAATCTTCTCTTGGGTTCACCACTGTATCACCTGGAAATGTACTTGCAGACTTCTCAGGTATTTGCTTGCTCAGTTGGCCCATTTGCACCTCTCAGTTTCTAATGGAGGCTCTGGTTTCCTGCATGAAACTCCTCATCATCTCCCAATTAGAATCTTCTTGGGATTTAGAATTTGCCTG
>NC_029790.2:115948621-115964533 GCF_000816755.2 Arachis ipaensis | reverse complement strand
GGTAATTGTGATTGTTCTGTTGGAAGCCGCCCTGAGAATTATTGTTGAAATTCTGAGGTCTCTGAGGTTGGTTTCTCCATCCAAAATTTGGGTGATTTCTCCATCCCTGATTGTAAGTCTTAGAGTATGGGTCATTGTTGGGATTTCTAAGACCATTCCCCATGTAATTGACCTGTTCAGAAGAAGATTGAGCATAATCATAATTATTATTTTGCACAAAATTACCTGTCATGTCATAAGAGACCTCTTGAGGTAGATTTTGGGTGTTGATAACTGAGACTTGCATTCCACCCATTTGCTGAGTAAGTAGATTTATTTGCTGAGACATAAGCTTGTTCTGAGCAAGAATAGCATTAAGAGCTTCTACTTCTATAACACCCTTCTTCTAAGGAGCCTCAGAGTTCACAGGATTTCTGTTAGATAAATATAAATATTGGTTGCTAGCAACCAATTCAATCAACTCAATAGTCTCCTCCGGTGTCTTCTTCTTGTGCAATGAACCATCTGCAGAATTATCTAAGCACATCTTGGATATTTCACCCAAGCCTTCATAAAAGATATCTAGTTGGGTCCATTTGGAGAACATGTCCGGAGGGCATTGCCTAGTCAGTAGCTTGTATCTCTCCCAAGCTTCATACAGAGTTTCACCATCCTTTTGCCTGAAGGTCTGAACCTCCACCCTAAGCTTAGTCAGCTTCTTTGGTGGGAAAAATTTAGTAAGAAACTCAGTAACAACCTTGTCCCAAGTATCCAAACTCTCTTTGGGTTGGGAATCTAGTCATAGCTTTGTTCCATTCCTCAGAGCAAACGGGAAGAGCATGAGTTTGTACACCTCTAGGTTCACTTCATTTGTCTTCACAGTATCACAAATCTGCAGAAAATTAGAAATAAATTGATTTGGGTCTTCGTGGAGAAGACCATGATACTGGCAGTTTTGTTGCACTAGGGTGACCAATTGTGGCTTCAACTCAAAGTTGTTTGCAGCTATAGGAGGCACCACGATGCTTTTTCCATATAGATCTGCAGTAGAAGCAGAGTAAGAGCCAAGCACTCTCATTTGTTGCTCATTATCATTCGGATTTTTCACATTGGCATTAACAACATTATTAGGATCCATAGTGGATTCAGCAGCCTTGCAAAGTCTTACTTGTTGTAAACACCGCCTGAAATTCTTTTTAGGTTCAGGATCAAAGTCTAAAAGAGGTTCCTTGTCTCTGTTTCTGTGCATAAACAGATAGAAGACAAGAAAGGATGAAACTTTCTACGTCAGAGTGTAGAGAATTTCCAGTGAGATAACTTGTGTAAACAATTAAAATAAAAATACTAAATAGAATAAAGAAATAAATTTCAAAACTTGTAGGCAAAATTAAGACAGAAAAAGTTGAAATTAACAAGAAAAATAAACATGAAAAATTGAAATAAAAATAACTAGGGAACACCAAACTTAATTTCAGAAATTAAAGAAAATATTAGTGCTATTTATTTATTTATTTAATTTTTTTTTCAAAAATACTAAAGCAAAATTTAAATAAAATTAAAACTAAAATGCCTAATCTAAGCAATCAAACAACTAATAGTTGTTAATCACTATCAATCCCCCGCAACGGCACCAAAAACTTGGTGCGGAATTTATAACCCACAAACTAACCGGCAAGTGCACCGGGTCGTACCAAGTAATACCTCAGGTGAGTGAGGGTCGATCCCACGAGGATTGATGGACTAAGCAACGATGGTTGATTAATTTACTTAGTTAGGCAAGAAGAAAATGGTTTTGAGAGTTCAATAGCATTAAACAGTAGATTCAAAATATCAGAAGACAGGCAGATAAATAAGTTGGGAATAATATATGGAGAAGGCAGTTTCAGAGTTATCTATTTTCCAGATTGACTTTTCTTATTAATTTTTTTTAATCATGCAAGATTTAATTCATGGCAAACTATATGTGACTAGACCCTAATTCCTTAGACCATTCTAGTCTCCTCTAACTTTCATCAATCGCCAATTCCTTGGTCAATTAATTCCAATTAGGGGGTGAAGTTTAATTCTAGTTATTATGCCACAAAAATCCTAATTACCCAAATATAAGAGGATTATATGTCATGTATCCCGTTAAGTCCAAATGATTAAATTTTAGGAGAAATTATTTTCAAGCTGTTGTTCAAGTAAAGAGTTTTTCCAAATTATATAAGAACTCAATTAGAACATGGGTCATACTTCTGTTCCACCCAAATTCATAAGATAAAGGACGAAAATAATTCTCGAATAGAAATCAATACATGAATTAAAATAGAAAAATAATAGTATCAATCCGTACAATAGACAGAGTTCCTAACCTTAACAGTGGAGGTTTAGTTGCTCATGGAAAAGAGTGAAAACTAGGATTCTGGTAAACTGTAAATTGGGCTGAGGTGGAATGAAAAGTGGAATGGAATACCCCCCAAGAAGAGAAGTTTTTTTTCTCTATTATATCTAATCCTAATTTAAATTTAAAAAATCTATTCTCTAAAACTAAAATAATATCTTTTCCTAATATACAAATAAAGTTTATATCAGAATTAATTAATATAATCAGCGTTTTCTGCATTTTCTGCACGTGGCGCATGTCACGCGTACGCGTCAATGGTCGTCTTTGCGTGTCACGCGTATGCGTCAGGTACGTGCACGCGTCGCTGTGCAAATCTCCAAATCACGCGCACGCGTCGCCCTCGCTGGTCATCCCCTTTAATTCTTGTGCTCCTTCCATTTGTGCAAGCTTCCTCTCCATCCTCTAAGCTATTCCTGCCCTATATAGCCTTCTTCTCTTTTTCTGCGGAAGTTCCATCAAATCCAACCAAATGCTACCTAAAATAAATAGAATTGCACACGACTCAAAGTAGCATCCATAGTGGCTAAAAGATAATTAATTCTTGATTAAACTCAACAAATTGAACGCAAATTCACTAGGAAAAGATAGGAAAGATGCTTACGCATCAGTGATCAATCCCGGGGTACCGTCTTGTCCTGGCGTCGATTACTTTGGCAAAGTAATTTGGTCGAATAATCTTTGAATGCGAAAAATGGAGATGATGAGTTTCAAGTAAAACTAATTGGAAATAAACTACTAGTGGCAAGTAATATGAATATAAGGTAATGGCAAATAAGTAACAAAGGGAAAATACTCCCACATCAAGCAATACAGGTCTTACTCAACTGGTTGAACCGGTAGGATGCTTGCTCGCCTAGTGTGCCTCGGCTGCTAGGGATAGAACCTCCTTAGGTTACTCGCATTTCAAGTTCTCGGGACTTCCCTGCCATCCAGCCGTTCCAGTTTGTAGGCGCCGCTGCCGAGCACCTCCTTCACCCTGTATGGACCTTCCCAATTTGCCGCCAGCTTTCCTTCCCCTGGTGTTGGGAGTCCAATATCGTTGCGTCGTAGGACCAAGTCGTTCTGCTCAAATTCTCTTTTGAGTACTTTGGCGTTGTAACGCAGGGCCACTTTTTATTTCAACGCCGTCTCCGATAAGTGGGTCATCTCCCTAGCTTCGTCCACCAAGTCCTTTTCTATAGCCTCTTTGACTCCTCCCAGAAGTAGTCGTGGGATCGGTTCACCAATCTCCACGGGTATTATTGCATCTACCCCATAGGTGAGCCGGAAGGGGGTCTCCCCAGTAGACGACTGCTGAGTTGTGCGATAAGACCAGAGGACTGAGGCTAACTCATCTGCCCATGCTCCCTTTTTCTGGTCAAGTCATCTTTTGAGGCCCTGCATGATGATCTTATTTGCAGCCTCGACTTGGCCGTTGGTTTGGGGATGTTCAACTGATGAGAATTTTTGCCTTATGCCCAAGCTGGCGAGAAACTCTCCGAATTTTTCTTATCGGCAAACTGTGTCCCGTTATCCGAAATAATGACCTCTGGTACTCCAAACATGGCTACCACCTGCCTCCACATAAACTTCTGACAATTAGCCGAGGATACACTGGCCAATGGTTTGGCCTCTATCCACTTGGTATAATAGTCGATGGCGACTATTAGGTACTTGACCTGCCTTGGCCCAATCGGAAAAAGTCCTAACAGATCGATTCCCCATTGCGAGAATGGTTGAGAGGCCATTAGTAGGCTTAGTTCGGCCGCTGGCACTCTGTGGAAGTTGGCGTTCTCCTGGCATCTTCTGCACCTTTTCACGAATTCCTTAGAATCTGCCATCATTGAGGGCCAGTAATAGCTGGCCTTGACGAGCTTTCGGGCTAAGGCCTTCCCCCCAATGTGGTGGCCACAACATCCCTCGTGGACTTCCCTAAGCACATAGTCTGTTTGGTCGGGACGCAGGCACTTCAATAGGGGCTGGCTAAGCCCTTTCTTAAACAACTGGCCTTGTATTATTGTATACTTGGCCGCTTCTCTTCTTAGCACCTTTTCCGTCTTGTCGTCATCGGGGAGTTTGCCTTTTTCCAAGAAATCCATGATTGGGTCCACCTAGAAGGGGGATTTGGTTGCCCGTGTTACATGTAGAGTCACGGTTGGTTCTTTCACTAATCCTTGAATAAGAGATCGGTTCCCTGTTCCTTACTTCGTGCTTGCCAGCTTTGACAAGAGATCAGCCCGGGTGTTCCTCTCTCTCGGAACATGTTGTACCGTGATCTCGTCAAACTCCTTGCTTAGCTCTTTGACCTTCTCCAAATATTTCTACAATAATGAGTCTCTGGCTTGGTACGTCCCATTAATCTGTGATGTAATGACCTGAGAGTCGCTACATACCTCTACCCTGGTGACTCCGACCTCCCTTGCCAAGACTAGGCCGCCCAGAAGGGCCTCGTACTCTGCTTGATTGTTGGACACTGAGAATTCAAACTTGACCAATTGCTCATACACGACTCCGGTCAGAATTTCCAGGATTGTAGGATTGCTTCACATTTCTCCGGGTTGGCCTCTACTCCTCTTTGGGTTATCATAAACCCCAAGAATTTCCCAGCTTCCATGGCAAAGTCGCACTTGAGCGGATTAAGCCTCATGTCGTGTCTCCGAAGAGAAGCGAACATGTTCTCTAGGTCACCGATGAGCTCCTTAGCCTTGGTGGTTTTCGCTAGAACGTCGTCTACGTACACTTCCACCGTCTTGCCGATAAGATCGTTGAATATCTTGTTCATCAACCTTTGGTACGTAGCTCCTGTGTTCTTCAGTCCAAACGACATCACTTTGTAGCAGTACATTCCCCCTGGCGTTATGAACGTCGTCTTCTCTTCGTCATGTCGATGCATCGGTATCTGGTTGTAGCTAGAATATGCGTCCATAAAACACAGATACCGGTATCCTGCCGCCGCGTCTACAAGAGCATCAATATTGGGGAGGGGAAAATAATCCTTGGGGCACGCCTTGTTAAGGTCAGAGTAATCCACGCACATTCTCCACTTCCCGCTGGGTTTTTTAACTAGAACTACATTCGATAGCCAAGTCGAGTAGTCGAGTTCTCGGATGAAGCCTGCTTCTTGTAGGCTGGCCGTCTGCCTGGCCACCTCCTCCGCCCTTTTCTGGGACATTTTCCTTCTTCTTTGAGTCACCAGCTTGGCTTTTGCTCTCACAGCTAGGTGGTGTGACATGAACTGGGGGTCTATCCCCTGTATGTTGGCCGGTGTCCAAGCGAATAGGTCGCTGTTAGCTCAAATCATTTCCACCAAAGGTTCCTTCAAGTTATGGGGAAGGTTTCTGTTCACGAATGTGAACTTTTCCTCCAAATCACCGACCCTGAACTTTTCGAGGTCCCCTTCCGGCTAAGGCCTGGGTTTGTCGTCGATCCTGGCATCTAGATAGGCGACAAAGACCCCGGCTGCTTCTTTGGACTTTTTCCTCAGGGAGAGGCTGGCGTTGTCGCATGTGACCGCTGTTTCCAAATCTCCTCTGATGGATCCCACTGACCCATCATCAGCGACAAACTTCATCATTAGTAGCTTTGTAGAAATTACTGCTCCAAATTCATTTATAGTTTTCCTCCCTAAGATGAGGTTGTATGCCGTGGAGTCCCTTAAGACAACGAATTCCCCCATTAGCGACCTCTTCCCCCGACCTCCGCCTATAGAGACCGGGAGGAAAACTACCCCATCAGGCTTGATGAAGTTATCACCTAAGCCGACCACGCCGTGTTGGTGGGTTTTCAAGTCGGTGTCTCGAAGGCCCAAAGCATCAAACACATTGCGAAACATGATGTTTGAGTCTGCTCCCGTGTCCACTAGAATTCGCTTTACTAGGCCAGTTCCAACTCTAGCTATGATCACCATGGGAGGGTTGTCCGGCACGTCGTCAAACCATTGGTCCTCGGAACCGAACGATATCGACGGTACCCTCCTGGAGGGAGGCACGGAGCTAGGTGACGAAACAACCAAGACTTTGGCGTCTTTTCTACTTGCCGATCTGGATCTGGGGGCAACGTCCCTAACGATCACGACGTTCAAGATGGTGAGGCCACACTCACCGTCCTCCTCGGGCTCTTGTCGCTATCTCACAGCGCGGCCCTTGTTGTCGCCAATTCAGTCACGATCCCGTCTCCTAGGTTCCCTTATGAGGTGAGAGAATTCTGCCAGCTTGCCCTCCCGGATTGCCTGCTCTAGAGCATCTTTCAGGTCAAAACACTCCTGGGCTTGTGGTCGTACCCTTTATGGTAGTCACAATAGAGGTTTTTGTTCCCTCCTGTTCTGTCCTTCAACTGTCGGGGCTTCGACAAGATGCCCTTGTCGGCAATCTGCTGATAGACTTCAACAATTGGGGCTGTCAGGGGGTGTAATTGGTAAACTTCCCTACCTGGGGGAACGGCTTGAAGGTTTTAGCTGGACCTCCGTCCTTGGAGTGCTCCTTGGACCTTTCCCTGCTACCAGGCTGACGAGCATGTGTGTAGGCGGGCTGCCGCTTGTTGGCTGCCACGACCTGGCTGACTTCTTCATCATTGATATACTCCTTGGCCACATTTTGAATTTCTTGCATTGTCCACACGGGCTTGATGGTAAGGTGTTTCCTGAAAATCCTCATTCAGTAATCCATTCGTCAAGCACAAGCTGGCCACCGAGTCGGCTAGGCCGTCGATCTCTAAGCACTCGTCATTGAACCTATCCAGGTACTTTCTGGTTGGTTTGCCAGTCCTTTGTGTTACCCTAAGCAGGTTAATCGGGTGCTTCGCTTTAGCGATACGTGTGGTGAACTAAGCCAGGAAGGTGCGACTAATGTCGGCAAAGGTGGTTACAGAGCCTTGGGGGAGAGCATTGAACCAGCGAATTGCCGGTCCCGCTAAGGTTACGGGAAAGGCGCGACACCTTACTTCATCACCCACCCCTTCCAGGTTCATCCTGACCTCAAAGGCCGTTAGATGTTCCTGGGGGTCTTGGGTCCCGTCGTACCTCATGTCCATTGGCTTATCGAAGTGCTTCGGTAGCCGGACCTCGAGGATCGAATGGTGAAAAGAGGTTGCCCCCATGATCACGGGTGGTCGCCTTCTCCTTGATCTTTCTCTGCTGTATTCTCGATTTTCCTCCACGGTATTTCTTGTCGGAGGTCGGGTGTAAATTACAGGATCTCGCCGTCTCATTGGCACTTCCCTGCTTTCTCCCTGGCTCTCTGACTCCGATCGGGGGCTCGGAGTACGTCTGGAGCGGCTCCTTCGAGGACTTCTCCCTCTTCTTTGAGGAGATCGGGAACGCTCTTGCCTTGGGGTTGGTCGGTGGTGCTCTCTATTAGCCACCTCCCGCTCCAGGTTTTGCACTCTGTGGCGCAGCTCCTGTATTATTATGGCGCTATCACTACCTGTTCCTCCAAAGGGTCGCCTCTCGTGGGAGTGCGAAGGGAGCTCGGGTTACCGCAGGGAGGATCTCGTGCGTTTGCGAGAGGAAGCCACTGAGGCTACCCTGCCGCTTCTGGGGACCATTTCCTCCCCGCGTGGTTCGCCTCTGTCGTCCGCCTCTACAGGACCCAACAGAAAGTCCATCTTGGCCAAATCCCCACAGACGGCACCAATGTTCGGTAACTCGGGGTTCCGGACGGGTTGAGGGGTGCTCCAGGTGAGGAAGTGGGGACCAGCCTAGGTCTGAGCCTGTGTACGAGACGAGTGAGCCGACGATCTTCCGAGCTCTTTGTGAAGTATGGGAAGAGCCACCTGCAAGGACACTCCGACGTCCAAGTCAGAAAGTATGCAGGTAGCTATGAGAGTAAGAGTGGTAGTGACGTACTTTGGGAGAGGAGTATGACCTCCCTATATATACCCTATCAGTAGGGCGGGCCCCACAGGAGAGGTCTCCTTCTAAGAAGCTTCCTTTCTCAGCTGTCATGCGGTTGGCAGCAGGAGTACAGGTGTCCGAATCGCCGTCCGGACAAGTTATGCCCGTGCGGGTCGGGTTACTCATGGACCGGATCGACTAGTAGACTAGTTGGGTTGGGCCGTAACAATATTTTAAGGTTTTCTGTTTAGAGTTTGGATTTAACAAAATCAGTTCATGGTTCACATAAAAATTTAGATTAAGTATAACATTATGTTTTTTGATAAATTTATCAATATATTAAATATTCATAAGTAAAAATAATAATTTACTCGACTTACGATTCGCTAAGGGAGGATAATGTTATGTGAACACTTATTTGATGCACTTAAAGCTTATACGGTTACACTCACCAGAAACATATGGTAACTAATTTCAATAAGAACTTCTCAAAAAATAAAAACGTTGTAGCTTAAAAACTTTGCTGCAAAAACGTTTAGTAATGAAAACAAGACGAATATTGCATCATTCTTTATATATATACATATATATTGTTCAACCTTTTTTAGAGAGTAAAACAAATTTTATTATACACATTGGAGAAAACTTTAATTGTAAGATTTTCTTTAAAAAAAGGTCATATTACAAAAATATGCAAATAACATTTTTCATAATAAAAAAATAGGACTGGGGATAGGGATAATAGAAAATAATGAATAACAAAGGAAAATAAAATAAATTGAGAAGAAAAACAATTAAAATAGAAAAAAAAAAGAAATGAATGGGTGTAAAATATAAGATTAATGTGCACAAATAACATTTTTGGTTAGCATATATATTGAAAACTGTTTGACCGAATATTCTCTCTTGCACCCAAAAATATTCCTAAGCAGATTCCTTTTGTCACTTTAAATTATTATGACTCCTAATTCAATAGTCATAAAAAATTTTGTCACTTTGTTACTACTGATTCTAGTTAAATAACATTGTAGCAGTTCAGAACTTAAATTAGCAATTTTTTTGACACTCTACTATACTGAAAGTGGTATAAAGAGAATATAAATTTCTTTTATAGTTATTTTATATTATTTTATTGTTATTCAAAATATCTTTATCATATAATTCATTTTTTTTTTTTTTTGTGACAGAACTTAAATAATTTGATTCTTGAATCTTCTCGGTATTCATTATTCAAAGAGTTTACTGACCGCTAATCACTATAGTGCCATACAATGCTAACTTTTAGCAAGAAGAGATTTTTTTTGGGTAATTTAAATAAACTAAACAAAGAAAAATAAAATAAACAAAATAAAGTAACTGTTTAAATAGAGGGACAATCTCATTTAAGATTATTCTTAAACTCCTCATAAGATGAAAGAAGCTCCACATGAGAAAGTTGTAATTTCATCGTCATCTTTGTCATAGTGTCTGCCATCGTATTTGTATCTCCCATAATCAAACAAAAGTCAACACGCCAATTCCAATGCATGATATCTCTTATTTTGAGCATCAATGGATCAATAAATCCAAAACCATCTTAGTGATTAGTAACAAAATTAAATACTTCCACACAATCCGTCTCACAAATAACATCTCGTTGACCCACATTCTAAGCTAAGAGATATCATCTCCAAATAGCAAACAATTCTCTTTGAAGAATACTATTACTCTCAATCATTTCCAAACACCCCCTTTGCCAACTCCCATTACAATCTCTAATAACACAAACAAAACCAACACTATCACCCGAATCAGGATAACTAGCATCACAATTAATCTTGAAAGTATCAATGGATGGGAGATTCTAAAAATCATTTAGAGTAGAGGGAAGAAGGGACATACGTTGTAGTTCAAAAATATTCCTGAACTCCTTTTCTGAAGTTAATGCAAGACAAATCACTTTTTCCGGAAGCCATGTTTCATGAGAATTAAAGATGTCATTATTCCTTACTCGCCATATCCACCAAAGTCCCGAAAAGAACTTAAATGGATGCTCTCTGCTATGATACAAGAACCGGTTCTTCAAATCCAAAGAATGACAAGAAATATCCAACCTATACCATACAAGCTGAGCTTTTGGACAATTCCGAATATAATGTAAAACCGATTCCTGACTAGAAAGACATCTTGGGCACCTATTCGATGACGACATCCCTCTTCTGAAGCGAAAACTTGCAGCAGGAAGAGCCTGCTTAAGACACAGCCAAGCAAAAAACGTGTGCTTTTTTGGAACAAGCTGGCGCCAAAGGCAAAGTCAATTCTCTCGCTCCTCCCAACCAAACAGCTGCTTACACAACTACAAGTAACCATTGTATGAGTCATAGACTTTGGCAGCAGACCCAAACCAATACCAACCCACTTCCGGACCTACTTGCCATCTGGATTGTAAGAGAGAATATTACCTTTCACATTTTGAGATAAAAAAGAATAAAGAGTATCCAAATGCCACCTACCAACCGACCAAATATCCTATATCCAGAGATTCGAATCAGAAATGTGAACATAATCCATCTCATTAGATAACCGTTCTTCTCTCCTCCAGCTACAAAACAAAAAATTCTGGTTCAAATTCTCAATACACCTAACAAATTCATCCTTCAACACTTCTCAAGCCTTGCAAAGACTCCTCCAAATGGGAGAATCCTTGTTCTTAGGACAACTAAAACAGTCATATAAAGATGATCAGTATTTGACATCCAACAATTAGACCCAATATATGAAAATAGATTACAGCTCCCTAGAATATTAGTCTAATATAGCTGAAATTTAGTATCTAAACTTTTTGACGGCTAAAAAAATGTGTATCAATTTTTCCGTTAAAATGTATGATTTACTAATCCGTTCAAAATGATTCTAACGAAAAAAGTTCTGGGGAAAAAAAATTAATAATTGAATTAGGCGATTGATGTGCTGTCCTACCCACTGTTAAGCATTGCGTTCTGTCTATTTTCTATTTACATTTGGAACGAAAAAAGTACTAAAAACAAAGATCGAGAACCATCCTGGCATCCTATTCTGCCGAGTTAGCACCAAGATTTCTCATAGGTCTTACCTACATCAATACATTAATGATCGACTTACATTTACATCTACAAATTTTGAAAATGTGACTTGTACTTTTTGGCATATTTATCTATCTATTCCACTAACACTCACTGAGCAAGAATTTCAAAGTTCAAACCCTTTTAAGAAAGATGACAAGTATGCTTTGTCACCAATCAATAAAAGAATCTTGGATCATCATAGCTCCCACGCGGTTACGTAACTACCCCTTCGATAGAAAGAGTCTCAAACTCATTAAGAGGTAGATTCCATCATGCAACTCACATGGCCTCAGAGGAAGCGAAAAGATGAACACTTCAGTTGGTGTGAAAACTGCTAGCATAAAATTGTGCATACACCAGATCGATTCACATCCTTACCACCATTGAATGGTGTGGGAACACAGGCTTTGTAGTAACCGCTCATTTGTTTGTTCCCATGATGATCATGAATCCCGGGTAACGAGAAAGAAACTGGTCATCTTTGCAGCTATTGAACATAGTAACCCTTTTGCAAGTCATCTGTTCAACATGATAAAATTGGGAAACATGATTAGCACATTAAAATATTCACTATGATCACATAAACCAAAGTATGATGGACCCGCCGAAGGTGAAAATACTGATATTCTATACATTTATCAATTAGATCCTTATTGAGCATTGAGATTTATACAGGGTATGGTGTCAATATAGTCTGGGTGATTCTGATCAAACAGGATTAATGCAAAAACTATAAGGGACAAAATTAATACCATAAAACTAAAATGAAAGAATAGGTATTATCCATGACATTAGATACCAATGTTAATTCTATTAATAAAAACTAATTCAAACACTTTAGTCCATCCATGTGCATATGGGCCATAGAGAACTTTATTTTAGTTGTATGTCAGGGTAAAAATACCATCAGAATGATCAGATAGATAAAACCATTATATAAGATCACACTTACCTTGGTATTGTCAATCGTTACAAACAGCAGCATCTCTTGCTGTTCGGCGTCAATTGCTGAAAGTTTTCAACATTTCAGTTGTTTCAGTTTCTCAAGAACCTGCTTCATCGATGGCCGAATGGAAAGTGTTTCTACTGTGCATGTTAGTGCTAACTTTAGAAGTGACAACAACTTATCCTTTGGACCTGCTTCCCACAAAGCAGATGAGAATAGCTCAGAACAACGACCTTCGGTTATCAACAACTCAGCCCATGGTACGATATTGAATCCATTCCCATATTCAGAAAATGATGGATCAAGTGACTTTCTTCCAGACAACAATTCTAACAACACTACACCAAAGCTGTAGACATCTGCTTTGTCAGACACCCTGCAAGTGGTGGCATATTCAGGAGCAACATAACCGAATGTGCCTGCCACATCAGTGGTGGCATGGGTTTCAGAAACCTCGAGCAATCTTGCCAAGCCGAAATCAGACAGGTAGGCATTAAGTTCTTCATCGAGTAAGATGTTGCTAGGCTTGATATCGCGGTGAACTATGCGGGGAACACAAGAATAATGAAGGTAAGCGAGGGCCTCTGCTATGTCTTTCGCTATCTTGTAAATAACTGGCCACTGCACCTTTTTCCCTGACCTGTCATGTATGAAGGCTTCAAGGTTTCCGCCAGAGAGGTAGTTGTAAATCAAGAACATTTCTGTCTCTCCTACGTAGTAGCCAATAAGAGTCACAAGATTTTTGTGCCGAATTCTACCCAATGTCCTTATTTCCGTTTCAAACTGCTGAATTCCTTGAAATCTACCTATTGACAACCGCTTTATGGCAACAAGAAAACCAGGAGACAGTTCTGCCTTGTAAGTTGACCCAAAACCTCCTGTGCCGATTAGATATCGAATGCTGAAATTTCCAGTTGCGGTGACCACACCATCATAACTCAATTCAGTTGGAATATCCTGGAAAGTCACCACCTGTCTTCTTCTAAGACTGCTGAGGCGACCAAATTTACTCCTCCCAAAAATGATCATCAATACGATTCCCATAAGTATGCAAATAACTAGAGAACCAGAAGTCACCAAGGCAATAACCAACGTCCTTGATTTCCTGTGTCTCTGCAAACTTTTGACTTCAAGAGGGACTGGAAGGGAAGCAGGCAAATCAGAGTATGGATCAGGGCAAGAGTGCAGGTGTTCATTCCCTTTATAGGAACCACAATCATTTGGATGCTGAAGGTAAGGAATATGACCTGAAAGATTATTGAAAGAAACATCTAGCTGAACAAGTTTGGAAAGTGTTGAAAAGGATAAAGGTATTTCCCCAAAAAGCTTATTGTGATCTAGCAGCAGAATTTCAAGATTAGTGGCATTTGACAGACTTGCTGGAATCGTTCCCACTAGAGCATTGTGAGAAAGATTCAAAACAGAAAGGTAAGCCAATTGACCAAGCTGGGAAGGAATTTCCCCGGTGAGATTATTTCCTGCTAAAAGCATCAATTTCATGTTTTTCAGGCTTCCTAATTCATCAGGCAAAGATCCAAATAGTTTGTTCCCACTCAAATCAAGACGCTGAAGCATCATCAAGTGACCTATATCCTTTCCAATTGACCCACTGATCTGGTTGTATGCTGCTTCGAAAACTGTCAACCGTAGACAGTCCAGCAGTAATGCTGGCGAGTCCTCATTTGACAGATGGTTCATACTTAAGTTAACTGACAATGCCTCAAGATCATTACAGTTCAAAACAAGCTGGTTTGATAAAGACCCATTGAACTCATTATTATTGAGAAACAGCATGTAAGAAACTCTATGATTTGCAGTAAAAAGATTATCTCCAAGAGAAAACATAGGTAACAATCCACCAAACTTATTCCAGCTGAAATCATGGCTAATAACAGTATTGTCTTCTAAACCTGATCCAAGTAGAGGATTCTTCAAAAATCTCCAAACAGGAATACTAAAGTATGTACCATTGTATCCTTCCCATTCAAGGAATTCAAGGTCTTTTGCAGTAGGGGTGCCAGTTGAACCGCAGCTTCCGTTCCCAAACCCTGAAAGTGTGCCAGATATATTGTTGTTGCTGACATTGAAGTACACCATACAAGGAACCCTGAGCTGCTGTGAAGGCAAATATCCAACCAAACTGTTAGAACTCAAGTCCAAGAAGGTCAAATTCCTACAAATCCCCAAACTCTCCGGCACAACGCCAGATACATAATTCTGCCCCAAATTGAGCACTCTCAGCGCGCAAGAATCCGTCCAGCCTCGGCCAGGCAAACGTCCAGCGAGATTCGCCCTCGGCGCCCAAAAGACCTGCAACCTGGGAATCAAGAGAACTTCGTGAGGAACATTCCCAACAAAGGCATTGAACTCTCCTCTAAAGCTATCATTATAACCCAAGCTTCCCTCATTTTCTTCTTCCTCATCGTCAGACAAATCAGTTAGCAAAATAACCGAAAGCTTCAAGCAACTGCCAAGCGCTTTGGGGACCCTGCCGGTGAGGCTGTTTCTAGAAACATCTAGAACCCTAAGCTCAGAAGCGTAACCTATCTCATTTGGGATTCCACCTTCCAAGATATTCCCATCGAGAAAAAGGTACCTCAAGTTCCTACATTTCCCAATCTGGCGTGGAATCTCACCGGTCAAAAAGTTGTGCGAAAGCCTCAAGTAGTCCAGCGAATCACAGCCGTTGGTTAAACCATCTACTGGGATCTTACCAGAAAACCGGTTGTTCGACAAATCAACGGTTCTCACGCTCCCAACGAGACAACTCGGAATTGAACCGCTGAGAGCATTACCAGAGAGGTTAACGAGTTGAAGAGAATGCAGGTAACTCATCTCAAAGGGTAACTTCCCTGAGAAGTTGTTCTGTTGAAGCTCGAGAACCTCGAGGTGCCGGAGGTTACCAAGGATCGCCGAAATCTCGCCGCAAAACATGTTTCCGGGAAGGGAAAGGACGCGAAGCCCGTACAAGTCTCCGAGGGAGGGAGACAATTGGCCGCCGCCGAGGCCGGTCACGCGGAGGGCAGTGACTCTGCCAGAACCGCCGCAAGTAACGCCGCGCCAGTTGCAGAAGGTGGAGGAAGTGGCGTTGTTCCATTGTTCTAGAAGGTTCGAGGGGTCGGAGGAGACGGAGTTTTTGAAAGCGAGGAGGGACAGTGCGTCGTTACTATTCGGAACCGAAGCGGTGAGTGCGAAAGTGTTGAAGAGAAGACACTGTAGAAGAAGAACAACAACAACAACAAGAAAACGACACATGTTTGAGAGAGAGAGAGAGAATGAGAGAGAGAAGATTTCTCTTTTTGTTTTTTTGTTTTTTCTTTTCAGAGATGGAAGCTTTGTTTGTTAAACCATTTTTTGGGGGAAGTGTGGGAGGTGTGCCGGACGGATCTCGCCGGCGGGGGTTTGGCCGGGAAATGGAGCTCCGGCAGATGTGACGGAGGCGAGTGGGAGTGAGAAGTACGAGACAGTGTGAGAGAGAGAGAGAGAGGAAGAAAAAAGGGCGTGTTTGTAGAGCCGAGTATAGCGTGTGACAAGAGAACGAAATTACGTTGAAAAGATAGTAGATCACTTGGAGCGAAAACGGTAAGATTTGTCTCTCTTTTGATTTCTGTCCTTAAATTAGTATATTCTTTCCCTTTTCTACTTTTTAGTATATACTTATTTTTTTGGCCATTTTTTAATATATATTTAAGTGAAAACTCACGGGTAC
>NC_029790.2:115947415-115948488 GCF_000816755.2 Arachis ipaensis | reverse complement strand
TTCAATCAAACATTTTTCTCTTTAACAATTTTTAAAAAATAAAAAATAAAAAATAAAATATAATTTGAGATTTAAACTTTATTAAGAATACATATAAGTCCGTCTCTAATCATCGTGTATTCATTAGAATTCTGCCACAAAAATTACAATAAAATTCAAAATTTTAAGCTCACATATAAAATCTAAGTCAAATTCTTTAAAAATCCAAACTGAAAAGCAAGTAATCTAAAAAAACTAAGAGTGGAAGAAAAAGGAAGAAAAAGAGAGCTATAATGGTGAGAGAAGCCAGTGCAGTTGTTGCCGGATGAGAGAAGAGAGAACGAAAGATATAATGAGAGAGAGAGACTAGGCGAATAACTGTGGTGCTCCACCCTTATCTTGTCGGATTTCCACAACCACATCTATGCCTTTATTTTTATTTGTTTCTGATGCTCTGAAAATTTGGAGATGAGAAAATGATGTTTTTTACGCTCTTTAGGTAGTTAAGGGTGTGTGAAGAAAAGAATACATGAAAAATATTATTAATAATAAAAAAATAATTTAAAAAACAAGAAAATAAAATAAAAAGTCAACAAGAATTTTTTAGTCCATATCTTTTTAAACCATTTTTCCTTGTGTAGCACGTCACTTAATTCGACACAGTTCCAGTTACAAAGACTAATTTGATCAAAATCTTTGATGGTTGGAAACCAATTTGGTATTTTAAAATTATCAGCGAGTGCTTTGTTTTTCGAGTAAATCGTCAAGAACCGAAAAGGGTATTCACTCTTGTTTCAATACCACTCTAACCTTCTTTCCTCTTCACTCGGTTACTCAATTTTAGTTTTATTGTAAGATATAAGCGCACATTTTCGCGCGTGTGTGAATTTTCAATTTTGTGCCTTCAGTGTATGAAGATAAATAAGGTGAATACATGCCATACTAGCCAAGCTTAACCTTTAATAGGTCAGGCCTACAATAAGTCAATAAAATTTATTAGTTTGGGATTAACTTGTAACCTTCTTCGGATTATTTATTGAGTACTAAGTATGATCTGTTGACAAGTCTAACCTGACTTGAAACTTATTAAAAGG
>NC_029790.2:115943008-115947295 GCF_000816755.2 Arachis ipaensis | reverse complement strand
ATCGTATTTAATTTATTTTTTAGCTTTAAAATAAAATAAAGATTTAATTATTCTGTTGGTCCTTATAATTTCACCAAATTTTTAATTAGGTCCGTATACTTTTTTTTCCTTTCCATTCGGTTCATATACCAATTTTTTTTAATTTGGTCCCTATTCACAGTAGACGTTAAATAAAATGTTTACATGTGTTTAATTGACCAAAATACCCATGTCTATAACCCTACATAATCGTTATAACCCTCTTGAACCCTATTTTGTTCACCCTTCTCTTCTTCTCCTTTTCTTCCTATTTGTTTCTGAGATTATCTCATCTTGCATGGATTCTACCCAACTCTCTTCGAGAATTTCGAGTTCAAGAAGTCTCAACAAGAGAAGACATATGTGTTATTGTGGGAAGGCAGTTGTTGTTCTGTCTTCTTCGAAAGTGTCAAGCTATAGATGGAGGTATATAGCTTGTGGAAGAGTACCAAGATGTAGTTTCTTTGAGTGGATTGATAATGAGGATGATATGAAAAGTGAGTGGTTGAAGCAAAAAGAGAGGAGGATTCGTTGCTTTTATGGAGATACTCTGATACTCAGAAGTTATGGTATATCCAAGAATCCAAATAGAATATTCATTTCTTGCCCAAGTAGGAGATACAAATTTTTTGAGTGGGTTGATGAAGAAAAGAAGGTTGGTGATGTTTGCTTGTTGGCTTTACAGCATCCCTTTGGTCAGGTAGAGGGTGAAATCAGGGATGCTAATGTACAAGAAAGAACGATAGATAGACTGAGCATTGACACAGAGAAGTTGAATGTGGAAATTGGAGAAGTAGATGCTTGTGTAGGAAGAAGCTGTGTTGAGTTGAATTCGGTCCAAGAGCAACTTCAAAGATTGGAAGAAAAAATGAAGAAGCAGACCAAGATGCAAATGATGGGTTTTCTTTTCTTTGTAATCCTAATAGTTACAGTACTCTGTGGAAATATTTATTGATGAAGTGGTTACTATTGGCTTTAAATAGAGTGCAATTATAAAAAGTGTATTTTATGTTGTTTAAATTGAATGGAACGAAGTATTTTTTGTTTCCTACTATTAATACAATGTTGTGGCCTTTAATAACAATGTGTACAATAAAAAACAACTACTACAAGATATTCATGCTTAAAATAATATAATGCATCAAAGTGGTCCTTAATATGTTCCACACCTTACAAAAGATAAGTGGTCCAACTTATATAGCCACAAAATAAATAATCCACCTAAACTTTACCATTAAAAGTGATCCACCACAAAGTAACATAACCATAAAAAGTGATCTTCCCAACACTAAAATACTTTCACAGTAGAATAAAATACACAAAAAATCCTACAAAAATCACAATATAAAAATCTATATAACCCTAAATGCTTCAATCATCTGTGAGGTTTATGTGTTTAGCAGATTTAGTTATTGCCTTTTTTGCCCCCATCTTCAGTCTTTCATTTCTTCTCTCCCCAAAAATTTTGGTCTTATGCAAAGGTTGTGTACTGGTATAATTGGTGGAGTTGGTTGAGTAAGTGGTCCAATGGAGGGAGTTGGTTGAGTTGCTAGTGTATGCAGGAGAGCATGAAAAGTTGCTAGTTGTGCAGAAAAGAGATTTAGTGTAGTTGGAGGAACAATGTTAGTTTCAATTGGGTTGGATGGAGGAGGTTTTACAGCAGCTCTACGAGTAGATGCACCAGATCCAGCACCAGGTGAGTCATTAGCAGCACTAGATCCAGCAGCAGGTGAGCCATTTGTAGCACCAGATCCAGCAGCAGCAGTAGTTGGTTCAAGAGCTGATGCAATATCAAACAAAACCAAACAACATTTCATAAAACAACAGTTGCAATAATCTATTATGAAACAACAAAAATTAAAAGTACCTGTCACAATAGGATTTGGGCGAGTTGGCTGGTGTGGCGGTGTTGCTCTTCCTCTGCTCCTTCCTCTATCCAGTCCCATACCCCTTCCTCTGCCTTTCCCTCTTATAGCAGCTCCAGTAGTAGGTGCATCAGATCCAGCACCAGGTGAGTCATTTGCAGCACTAGATCCAGCAGTAGGGGAGCCAATTATTTGAAAATAGTCAGATCCTCCTACCTTACTTGCAAAGCACATCCACTTGCACTTTTCTTTTTGTTCCTTACAAACCACTCTGCACCTCAACTAATCATTCTTCTTCTACCTGATGTCTCTCTCATTTAATAAGGCATGCTCCTTAATTCCATCTTTAAACTGAAAAAGTGATTTGAACTCCAAACCCACCTTAAACTCATACTCTCTACACATTTCTACCTCATTATACTTAGGAAACCTCTTTTTGTTAATCATGTCATCAGAATCTCCCTCATAACTATCAATGTCTTCAGTTTCATAACTATCAGAAAAGTCTCCAACTTGTTCATCCATTTTCCCAGAAGCTTGATTATCCTCAGCATCCTTTTCTATGGTCCCTTCTTAATTAAGCGGGCCATTGAAACCACCAAACGCATTTGATTGTCCACCATCAGCACCATCCTCTACATCAAATTCAAAATAATCCTCATGTTCACTATTATCAGCACTATCATCAAATCTATCTTCTTCGGTAGAGGGCTCTGACTCAGCATCCACTTCTACTTCTATCAGCCCACTATCTTCACCTTCATCTGGGACATAATCTGAATCAATAGATGTGATTTCAACCTCATTACCTTTTCTGTAACCATCAACATCAAACACTATACCATGTTTCCCAAAATCCATTAATAAAGCCCTAGCCATTCTAGCGGCATCCCCGTCTAACTTCAACTCTTTTATACCTAACTTCAAGTCCACTCTAGGTTCGTTCCACCATAGCTTTGCATATCCCTTGTAGCCTAAATCCTTCAGCAAACTCACTATCTCTTGCAGAGACCATTCATCCAGTTCATAATGCAAGTCTTCCACAACCACCCCACCTAAATATTCTAGTCCATGTCCCGTGTCAAAGAATTTTTCACCGTGATTGAGCTCTATTGTGAACTCTGATTCTCCCATTACTACACAGCAAGAAACAAAAAATGAAAAATAGTAAACACCTAATCAAACATCACCAACAATGCCAGTCATGTAAAAAACACAACATTCAGCAAAATTTGAAAGAGTAAAGAGAGAAAAAAAGTTTAACTCGTACCTGAACACGACGGCACCAACAACTCCTTCAATAATGGAGGCTACGATACAGAATAACTAGCTTCAATCACACATTACCAGGTGAAAATGCGTTAATAGATCCACACAATCTGAAACGGGGAAATGATGAAGAGCAAGGGTTTTTTTGTTTTTTTGCCTGAGTGAAAAGGGAGGAAGAGGGGTAAGGGTTATTTCGTCAACATGGAATAACTATAATCACTGAAGATTACACTAAACATTTTTACCATGGTATATTCAATTTAGGAATTAGGGCTTCTCCTTTCAGTCATTTGTGCCTCCAATACTCAGAACTCACCCAGACAAGAGAGAATCATAGTCGTCTTCTTCTTTTGCAGCCCAGTTCTAGTTGTTGTCGGTGCTCAGCCCCTCACCGTTACTGCTTAGTCCCTCCTCATCGCTGCTCAGTCTCTCGTCGTCGCTGCTCAGCTTCTCGTCGTCGCTGCAGTGAGCGCATCTCCTCTAACTGCGTTGGTGACTTCCTCGCTGAGCCCCTCGCCGTCGCTACTGAGCCCATCCCGTCGCTATTGAGCCCATCGCCGTCGCTCTCTCTCTCTCCCTCCCTCCCTCTCTCTCTCTCCCTCTCTTTCTCTCTCACATTGTGACTTGTGAGTTTGTTACTTGGTCGATCTAAGTTCTTCTCTTCTTGAATTTTTCTTAAATTACTTCTTGTGCTATTATACATTTCAGTTCATTGTACTAAGTTATGTTAAACTTGGTAACAACTTATGAAACTTTAATTAGGTGAAATCTTGAATTTAAACTTGTTAATAACATATGAAACTTTAATTAGGTAAAATTTTGATATTTTCTTACATTGCTTCTTATGTTATTATATATTTCAGTTCATTGTACTGAGTTATGTTAAATTTGTTAACAACTTATGAAACTTTAATTATGTGAAATCTTGAATTTTTTTTTAAATTGCTATCTCTTTTGATTTTTAAGTTTGAATCTTGACTTTCAAAATTTTAATGATGATGAAGATGTGAAAAGTAATCAAGAATAAGGATTAAAGATCTCTTTTATATTTAATGTTGTAATTTTTTTATTATGGTATTAAATTTATAATGATCAAATATTAGTTTTTTTTTATTTCAAGTTATTTAACATTGTA
>NC_029790.2:115926955-115942879 GCF_000816755.2 Arachis ipaensis | reverse complement strand
GGTAGTAGTAAAGTGAAAGGAGGGTGGGACGGGACCGGGTAGGGCAAAAACCTGCCTCTACCCGTCCCACTGCCACCCCTAATCCCAAGATCATCCATGTTAAATTATTAAAAAAGAGATACTTGAGGGCGCAGAACCATACCTGAATTCGTGGGTATAATTGAGAGAGTTTGGTTCTTTGATATTTCTCAACTAAAGTCTTATGTATCCCTAATAGGGGTGAATCACAACTCCTCTTATGGAAAAAGAAAGGTGGATGCGGCTTTGATATGTTGGGGACCAAAATTCTGAAGTTATTATTTATATTTGAGTGTGACACCCATTAAATCCTAAAACCCAAAAAAAAAATATCTCTGGTTTTATTCTCATTTAATTCCAAATCAAAAGTAATAATAACTTATTCAATTCAGTATTTATGACAATAAATGAGATCACCGTGATATAAGTCATCTAATGTGAAATAGGTTAATTTGTGATTATAATTGAAATATTTTTTGCCCATAATTAATTAGAAAATTAATAATTTCTTAACAATCTCCTACTTGGACTATACATATATGTTTTCTTGACATAATCACATCTTGTAAACTTTACGCGTGCATCAAAATACTATTTCTCTGATTACTTTAACAATCTGGTCCGTCTCAGATATCAATTATGAAATTACTGCAACTTTTATCATATTAGTGTTGCGAGAAAACCACAATGATCAACATACTAATATACTCAATGACATAGATCAAATTTAGATGAGAAAATTCAGAAATTACATGCAAAAATGATCTCATTCATGCCTATTTGCAACTAGTCCAACTTTAATAAACTTTATGAGATCATGAGTCAGAGTGAAAACCAAACTAAATACTTTATTTCTGCAGAAATATCTATATTCATAAATTTGTCTAAACCATATGAGCATCCAAATGTACACTCTCATTGAAATAATATATCATAAAATGATATGACACCCATATGAATAGTATCCACACGAAAGATCTTAGGTGTTTATTTCTTATAAACCAAATAATCAAATATGCATACATTCATGGAGTTTGTGCTAATTAGCTCATTAGACATTGAAATACTCTAAACTCTATATTATTTAATAATAATTTAAAATATTATACTACTAACACATTATTACAAAATAACTTAAATATTTTTTCAAATATATATACATAATTTGTGACACGTGTTTATATTCAAGTGCTTTAGTGGAAAGAGTAATAAGTATTTTCTCAATATTTTTCCAAAGAACTAAAAAATTCAATGTATTGCAATAAAAACTCACTAAGCATCCTAAACTTCTTCACCAATCATTCATCCTAGGTTCTCGCTAATCCATGAATAGGCAACTGTCATAAGGGAGTGCTAAATTTAAATCATGTTTCACATGTTTCCTAACTCGCTGACTCTTCCACGAATCAGACTCAGAATCATAAGCAAAACCATCACCAGTTGTTCTGCCTCAGCAATTCTATATCAATACATCATACACTCGCCTGGAGCTAGTGACGCCACATCACTGCGTCTACCTAGGGAGCTCCAATTATCTCATTCAATAATCATCATCATGCAATCGCATCATCAATTCATCTCATCAAGAACATCACTCAAAATCCACCGACACCAGCATGAGGGACCTCTTAGTTGTACAAACACAAGGAATACAGGCAAGTAATGCACAAGTATGGTACAGGTAGAACAGGTAGCACATAGTCAGGTAACATGGCATATATGATGTAGAAATCCAAACAATAGGCAAACCCAAACAATTCAAACATATGCAAATGATGAATGCCTGCCCTATGGCTGATGATATCATCCGTCGGTTATATAGCCAACCCGGCATGTCCTGGTAGCTAACCATTGGACAGAAACACCCATTGCGGAGCAAGTAGGTTTGAGCTACAACCCCCTTGCTACTACCCGCTCAACCAAGAGCCAGTGGAATAACCACTACTGTGGCTACTACCCAGGCGGGTGTTTAACAGCTCAACCTGGAGCAAGTGGATCCACCACTACTGCCGCTACTACCCAGGCGTCACAATCTCTGACCTGGAGCAAGTGGGATGAACCACAACCCTTGCTACTGCCCAGGATCTCAAAACATATATTCGTTCAGTTTAAAAGCAACCATCATTGTTATCAAATCTCAAACATTAACCTAGAGCAAGCGTGATGAACCACCACTCTTACTACTACCCAGGTATCACAAATACTCATTTATTCAAAACTCCATAATTTAACTCATTTATCATAAACATCATTTCCCGTTTCATACCCGGAGCAAGTGGACAACGCCACTATCTACTACCCGGGGTCACACATCACATTTCAACATTCTCCATTGTTATCCATTTAACACATTCATTCATTAATCATATATGCTTTTATACTCAGCCATAACCAATAATGGCTTTTCCATAACCCGGCAATAACTCAGCCATCCGGCTCATGGTTCAATCAAGAACCAGCCATTTATCAATAAATATAGCCCTTCGGCTCATGGCATACACGGTACTTCCACCGTCATCCTCCATATCTCATATAATCATCTTTGATCATCATTGATCATAACTTTTCCCCTTGCTTCAATCGCAAGTTACCACATCCCCTAGCTCCTTTCTCATTGCTAGGCATATCATAATGATTTAATGCATAAGGGGTGAGATCGGATGCTTAGAAGTATGAGATTTGGCTTTTAAAACTCAAAAATCAACTTTGGCATGAAAACAGGGCCACGCGTACGCGCACGCGTGGATGGCCACAAAACTCATCGACGCGCAAGCGTCATACACGCAGACGCGCGGGTTGAAAAATAGCCAAACGACGCGCACGCGTCAGCCGCGCGTACGCGCGGATACATTTGTGCCTCAGGCACAAAACTGGCACAACTCTCGGGAAAATGGCTGGGCATTTGGTGCAGCGCATCGACGCGCCCGCGCACACCACGCGCACGCGTGGATGGTGCTTTCTTGAAGAACGACACGTACGCGCCAAGTGCGCCTACGCGTGGAGGGTCGTTCTGCTAAAAATTTTCTAAGTTAAAAGCTGCAGAATTTATAGATTCAACCCCCAATCTTCCAACGGACATAACTTTCTCATCTTAAATCGTTTTTCACCCGTTCTTCGAACGGCATGGACATCCCGGATCCAATTTTATTTCTAAACAAATTTGGCTCAAAACAGAGATCCGTAGTCCAAGTTATGTCCCGTCAAAATATGCCCAAAAACCATGTTTTCATACAAAACCACAAGGTGCCATTTTCAAAACAAGCCATTTTCAACTATTTTCCAAATCAACCAAAACATGCCAATTTCATCCCTTTCTTTGAAATCAATCAAAATATACCAAAAACAACATCAAGCCTCCTCAACTCACACATTAACACTTTTCCACAATTCACAAAACATCATCCAACCATTTTAGCACTTCTCAATCAAATGGCTAAAGGACAAACACAAAATCATGTCATACATCATTCCTCATCCCAATTTCCAATAATACCGTTTCCAATCAATCTTCATTATACATAATCAATATCATACTCACTAGCACGTGGTTTCACCCACAAATCAACCTTAATCATTCCTCAAGCATATATCACAACATACATATCTCTAATGCATCATCATACCATCAAGGCATCAATAATCATAATCACATATATGACCACATAATATATCTCAACCAAAACCAAACATACCTCATCTACATAATTTTACCCAAAATTACCAGATTCCATACTTCACTCCTCAAACCTTATTACTCAATAACCAACCTAATCATTCATATATTCATTATCTGAAATTCACCCAGTCACTTGTGCCATCACACAATGCACACATCGACTTACCTTTCTTACCTCTTTCCGGCCTCCGGCCCAAAATTCACGGCCTCCGGCCCAATTTTCATAATTTAAATGCATAAACCACAAATCAATACTCATTACTCTAGTACATCAAATTCTCAATACACCAAGCATACAAGGCCACATAATTCTCAACCCAATCATTAATTCACATTACATACCAACTATGTATATTAGCACCAACCATACACAATCCAAACTTAATCCTGGGGGCATCTAGCCTAGGAATTCTCATCACAACACACGGTACTTAAATGAAACTTAAACCGTACCTCTTGTAGCCAAACCAATTGAGCCTCTTCTTTGGAAGTCTTCACCAACCTTAGCTTCAAGCCTCACCAAAGCTCCTCAAGCAATACCAATCTCCCAATTGTGCACCAACATCACCAAATACACTAACATAACCAATATCACATACATACATCAACCTAGGGCTCATAAAAATGAGAAATCACAAGGGTTTGAGCACTTCTTACCTCAGCCCATATGAAGTAGGGATAGAACCTGTTTAGAATCCATGTTGGAGTATCCCTAAACACCCAAAATCATAAGACTTCAACACTAACTACCCAAAAACGTGTAACAGTGGGGAATTTCGAAAACTTGGCGGAGATTAATGGAATACTCACCATCAAACTTAGATAGAATTGTAGAGGATGAGAAGAGCGACGCGTGGCCACAAACGACTCGTCAATCGGAGCTCTGTAGCTCAAGTTATGGTGGTTTGAAGATCAAAGAGAGTTAGGTTTTCTCTCTTCTCTTCTCTCTTTTCAATTTCAGCGCTCCAACCCTTCTTTTTAGGGTAAAATGAGCTGAAATGCTCATAACTAATGTTTATATATGTTGGGTCTTGAGCCCACTTAGGCCGGTTCACTTATTTTTGTCCGTTGGCACAATTTTGGGCCAAAACCTTTAAGATTAGCGCTCTAAATCGCACTTTAAATATTTCTACATTCCTTAATTATAATTCCTCATTTCTTAATCTTATTTACTCATAATCAATTTTCTCAGCTGTAGTACCAGACAGATCTCAGCCGGTACTGCCGGTCAAAATTCCACTGCGCGCTTTTACGTAGAAAACTATGTTTTTTGACTTGGAAAAATTCACTGAATCCAAATATCATATTTAAATTATCAAATTCCAATTGCCAAATCTTCCAACCATATTCGCTCCTATTTAACTCATTATTTAATTAATTTCGGTTAGATCGGGTATTACATTCTACCCCCCTAACAGAAATTTTTGCCCTCAAAAATTCCATCCATCACTACGAGTACGCGAGCGTAGTCTGCCTTTATATCCAACGCATAACAGTTCCAGGGTCCTTTTACTCTGCACACCTCCGTTGCCGCGCTCTGATTTCTCTATCTCCGAGGGTCTCGGTCATTCGTTCAACGCCGACCAACAGCCTCGTTCCTTACTTTTATCGTCTCATCAACTCACACCCTATTAAATCTCAATTCATGTCATCAATAATATTGCCATCATTGTTAATCATAGCCATCATCCCACATCACTATAATTAATCAAAGCCTTCTTCATCTTTAGAATTCAAATGAGTTTGGACTAGCAAGCTGACAAAATCTTAAAAATCCATCTTACTTTAATAATCTATAAAAGCATTTGAAACACATCTCTTTTGTTAAAGTTATTCAAATCAAAGGTCCTTCTCGAAACTATAACCAACACTCCTTCAAATTCTTGGAAAAAGAAAAAAAATCTAACAGCACCTCCCCAAAAATTGGAGTTTACCACCCGTCACGGGTTCCCTCAAACCAATCTCAGTACCGCATCAGCATTGCAATTTAAAGGTTTCCAAACTATTCCTCTGAAACCGATCATTATAAATCTTGATTTAAATCCAAGGTCACCATGACCAAACATCATAGCACTCATCTTTCGAACACGACAACTTGCACTCAATCATCATCTAAATCCGATTACGCATCAATGATAATTTCCTCATCCGTTTCAGAACCATCAAGGCTCACAGCCGCAATTAATTCCAATTATCTAGAATCATTATCTGCATAAGCTCACTAAACTTTTAAGTACTCGAAGCATAAAGCATTTCCAATCATACTCCACTTTTCCTTATTATTACCACACTATGCTAACGCTTTAGCAAGCTTCCGCTATGCCACCTTGATTTCTCATCAAGTATTAGTTCTATCACTTATTTCCTCAAGTACTAAACCACCACTTAACTTGACCGACAATTCAAATCAACGTTTCCAAATCCATCATTTAGGACCATCCCTTATCTATTTAAATCAAAGGAACTAACAGTCACGGGTTCAATCCGTTTCACCAAAGATCCAGAAATCAACCAACTTTATAACAAACACAACACATCATTCTCAACAGAAAGTCATTTACATCACAGGCATTTATCCATTTGTATTAAGGCAATTACCTCAATCTTACTGTCGCAATCGGCCTGCATCCTGACTCTCTCCTTGTTGGCAATTTCTTGATACATGCCCTGGTAACCCGCACTTGTAACATACACCTAACCCCAATCGGCACGGCCTATTTGGGTGATGACTTCCACATCTCTGACAACTTGAAACATCAGAAGCAGCCGCTGCCCGTTTTCCCTTACCATTCCTTTGGGACTCCTCACTCGTCGCAAGGTTATTCTGTCCTTGGGAAAAATGTTGTACGTATCCTCTCTCCTTAAAATCTCGACCCCTTGGTGCGAATCCTTGGTTGTGTTCTCTATGACTTCCTTTCTCTGCAACCCTCCTTTTCACACACTCTTCAGCAATTCTGCTCTTATTCACCAACTCTGAAAAAGTTCGGATCTCCATTGGTCCCAATGAACTTAAGATGTCGCTCCGGAGCCCTCCTTCGTACTTAATGCATTTCCATTCCTCGAAGTCTCCAGAAGCTCCTTGACACATGCGGGAAAACCTGAATAGCTCCTCAAATTTGTCTATATACTCAGATACGGACATAGCACCTTGCTTTAGCTGTAGTAACTCTAATTCCTTGGCTGTCCTGGCGGAATTCGGAAAGTACTTCTTATAGAATTCCACCTGGAAGGCATCCCAAGTGATAGGATCATTCCCCTGTTGCAGGAGACGTCGAGCCCCTTGTCACCAATGCGATGCTTCCCCTGTGAGAAGATAGGTAGCAAATTCAACACACTGCTCTTCAGGCACCAACTGCGCTTGCAGTGCTCACTCCATGGCTTGAAACCAAGTATCAGCTTCAGTCGGATTGGTGGTTCCCTTGAACTTAGGTGGATTAACCTTTAAGAAGGTTGCCAGTGTCATCGGGCCCTGAGCTTCCCTTCCGCCATTGCCATTATTGTTTATCTGTTGCCCAAGAGCCTCCGCGGTGGCCTGTATAGCAGCAGCCATATTCTCCAACGCCACCATAAGGTTTACAGGGTTATTCGGGTTGATTTCTGATTCCTGCGTATTAGTACGACCTCTTTCACGTCCCCGACCGGGTCCACGAAGCGCCATCTGGTTCCTATACACACCAAACAATCGATATCAAGTTGATAAGTCTCAATATCGGAAGTATAGTGCTTCAAAGTACCAAAGGTACACTCATGGACTTCATGCTAGATGTATCGGTTAGATACCCTAACTAGCACAGGCACAGACTCAGAGTATGCATTGAAGCATAAGCAGTTCCATCCCTCAGGCTCACGAGGACGAACTACTCTGATACCATAATGTAACACCCTAATATTCAAATCCTTATGCTCAAGTCATAAGTCAAAGATATTACGGTGGTACGACTCTCAGGTGGATTTTTAATAAATAAATATAGGTAATTTCGAAAGGAGTATTAATCGAGAAGCCTGAAAAGAGTAGAAATAAAGTCGCGAAGACGTATCACTCACGTTTCGACGAGAGATTCTAAGCAAAACACAAAGTAGAGAAAATAAAGATCTTCGCCGTCTCTCAGACAACCCACAACTCACTTCTGAGCACCTGGACCTGTATCTGAAAAACAAGAGATATATACGGAATGAGAACCCCGGGCCCATGGGTTCCCAGTACGGTAAAAGTGCCAAATAAATTCAATGTACTGCAATAAAAACTCACTAAGCATCCTAAACTTCTTTACCAATCATTCATCCTAGGTTCTCGCTAATCCATGAATAGGCAACTGTCATAAGGGAGTGCTAAATTTAAATCATGTTTCACATGTTTCCCAACTCGCTGACTCTTCCACGAATCAGACTCAGAATCATAAGCAAAACCATCACCAGTTGTTCTGCCTCAGCAATTCTATATCAATACATCATACAACTACCCGCTCAACCCAGAGCCAGTGGAATAACCACTACTGCGGCTACTACCCAGGCGGGTGTTTAACAGCTCAACCTGGAGCGAGTGGATCCACCACTACTGCCGCTACTACCCAGGCGTCACAATCTCTGACCTGGAGCAAGTGGGACGAACCACAACCCTTGATACTGCCCATGATCTCAAAACATATATTCGTTCAGTTTAAAAGTAATCATCATTGTTATCAAATCTCAAACATTACCTGGAGCAAGCGTGATGAACCACCACTCTTACTACTACCTAGGTATCACAAATACTCATTTATTCAAAACTCCATAATTTAACTCATTTATCATAAACATCCTTTCCCGTTTCATACCCGGAGCAAGTGGACAACGCCACTGCCTACTACCCGGGGTCACACATCACATTTCAACATTCTCCATTGTTATCCATTTAACACATTCATTCATTAATCATATATGCTTTTATACTCAGCCATAACCAATAATGACTTTGCCATAACCCGGCAATAACTCAGCCATCCGGCTCATGGTTCAATCAAGAACCAGCCATTTATCAATAAATATAGCCCTTCAGCTCATGGCATACACGGTACTTCCACCGTCATCCTCCATATCTCATATAATCATCTTTGATCATCATTGATCATAACTTTTCCCCTTGCTTCAATCGCAAGTTACCACATCCCCTAGCTCCTTTCTCATTGCTAGGCATATCATAATGATTTAATACATAAGGGGTGAGATCGGAGGCTTAGAAGTATGAGATTTGGCTTTTAAAACTCAAAAATCAACTTTGGCATGAAAACAGGGCCACGCGTACGCGCACTTTACGCGCACGCGTGGATGGCCACAAAACTCATCGACGCGCAAGCGTCATACACGCGGACGTGCGGGTTGAAAAATAGCCAAACGACGCGCACACATCAGCCGCGCGTACGCGCGGATACATTTGTGCCTCAGGCACAAAACTGGCACAACTCTCGGGAAAATGGTTGGGCATTTGGTGCAGCGCATCGACGCGCCCGCGTGGATGGTGCTTTCTTGAAGAACGGCGCGTACGCGCCAAGTGCGCCTACGCGTGGAGGGTCGTTCTGCTAAAAATTTTCTAAGTTAAAAGCTGCAGAATTTACAGATTCAACCCCCAATTTTCCGACGGACATAACTTTCTCATCTTAAATCGTTTTTCACCCGTTCTTCGAACGGCATGGACATCCCGGATCCAATTTCATTTCTAAACAAATTTGGCACAAAACAGAGATCCGTAGTTCAAGTTATGTCCCGTCAAAATATGCCCAAAAACCATGTTTTCATACAAAACCACAAGGTGCCATTTTCAAAACAAGCCATTTTCAACTATTTTCCAAATCAACCAAAACATGCCAATTTCATCCCTTTCTTTGAAATCAATCAAAATATACCAAAAACAACATCAAGCCTCCTCAACTTACACATTAACACTTTTCCACAATTCACAAAACATCATCCAACCATTTTAGCACTTCTCAATCAAATGGCTAAAGGACAAACACAATATCATTTCATACATCCTTCCTCATCCCAATTTCCAATAATACCATTTCCAATCAACCTTCATTATACATAATCAATATCATACTCACTAGCACGTGGTTTCACCCACAAATCAACCTTAATCATTCCTCAAGCATATATCACAACATACATATCTCTAATGCATCATTATACCATCAAGGCATCAATAATCATAATCACATATATGACCACATAATATATCTCAACCAAAACCAAACATACCTCATCTACATAATTTTACCCAAAATTACCAGATTCCACACTTCACTCCTCAAACCTTATTACTCAATAACCAACCTAATCATTCATATATTCATTATCTGAAATTCACCCAATCACTTGTGCCATCACACAATGCACACATCGACTTACCTTTCTTACCTCTTTCCGGCCTCCGGCCCAATTTTCACAATTTAAATGCATAAACCACAAATCAATACTCATTACCCTAGTACATCAAATTCTCAATACACCAAGCATACAAGGCCACACAATTCTCAACCCAATCATTAATTCACATTACATACCAACTATGCATATTAGCACCAACCATTTACACAATCCAAACGTAATCCTGGGGGCATCTAGCCTAGGAATTCTCATCACAACACACGGTACTTAAATGAAACTTAAACCGTACCTCTTGTAGCCAAACCAATTGAGCCTCTTCTTTGGAAGTCTTCACCAACCTTAGCTTCAAGCCTCACCAAAGCTCCTCAAGTAATACCAATCTCCCAATTGTGCACCAACATCACCAAATACACTAACATAACCAATATCACATACATACATCAACCTAGGGCTCATAAAAATGAGAAATCACAAGGGTTTGAGCACTTATTACCTCAGCTCATATGAAGTAGGGATAGAACCCGCTTAGAATCCATGTTGGAGTATCCCTAAACACCGAAAATCACAAGACTTCAACACTAACTACCCAAAAATGTGTAACAGTGGGGAATTTTGAAAACTGGACAGAGATGAATGGAATACTCACCACCAAACTTAGATAGAGTTGTAGAGGATGAGAAGAGCGATGCGTAACCGCAAACGGCTCGTCAATCGGAGCTCTGTAACTCAAGTTATGGTGGTTTGAAGATCAAAGAGAGTTAGGTTTTCTCTCTTCTCTTCTCTCTTCTCAATTTCAGCGCCCCAACCCTTCTTTTTAGGGTAAAATGAGTTGAAATGCTCATAACTAATGTTTATATATGTTGGGTCTTGAGCCCACTTAGGCCTGGTTCACTTATTTTTGTCCGTTGGCCCAATTTTGGGCCAAAACTTTTAAGATTAGCGCTCTAAATCGCACTTTAAATATTTCTACCTTCCTTAATTATAATTCCTCATTTCTTAATCTTATTTACTCATAATCGATTTTCTCAGCTGTAGTACCAGACAGATCTCAGCCGGTACTGCCGGTCAAAATTCCACTGCGCGCTTTTACGCAGAAAACTATGTTTTTTTTTATTTGAAAAAATTCACTGAATCCAAATATCATATTTAAATTATCAAATTCCAATTGCCAAATCTTCCAACCATATTCGCTCCTATTTAACTCATTATTTAATTAATTTCGGTTAGACCGGGTATTACATAATTTGTGACACGTGTTTGTAGTCACCTAATTGGATGTCGATATTTTATATTTAAGTGCTTTAGTGAAAAGAGTAATAATTATCTTCTCAACACTTTTTCAAAGAACTCTTCTAATGAGCATATGAATATACCTATAATAGATCAAAATTGTCTTAACATTCAACAAAGTCAGAATTTGAATACTAAATAATATATAATTTTAGTTTCTGACTTCATATGTGTGAACATGTAATGTTTTGTTATAACAAAACTTGTTTGTCTATTATTTAGTGATCCTTTCTTAACTGACTCAAATATCTGCCAAAGATACTAATAAAATATACAATAACTGTAAGTGTATACATTTGTTATCTATCAAACTACTGTTAAAGCATAATAAACCTTATGCACTTTTGAGTTTTATAACTTTCTTGAGGCACCTAATGAGACTATACTTGTCTCCCTTAGAGTTAAGTATATAACCTTATTTATAATTCTACATGCCGCTGACATACAAGAATAGTGAAAATATATTTACTCACATTGAATTGATATAAGTCATTAACCACATTTATCTCAAAAGGCCATATAAAATAATAATTTGATGAAATATAAGTTACTAATGATAGAAAGTCTCTTTTTTTTTTCAATTCTCAAAAAATTAAAATTCAATTTGAAAATAAACTAATATTAACAGATATAACTTTAAAACAAAATAATATATTCACACAAGTTATATATCATATGAATAAAATTCATATAATAGTGGGCTAGAAATATTTAGTCTTTGGACAGATTTATTAATTTGTAAGTGATATTTTAATACAGTAATCAAACATTGATAATAAATCCTCTAAATAATAAGTCTATCTTTGGACAAACTTATTATTCACATAGAGCCAAATAAATATCACATGTTTATTACCACAAATGCGCATGTAATTTGGCCAAGTACAGAACTTCTTTTGGGCTGATCTATACTCGCATAAACTACGCACACATAAATCCATTTATTGCGGCTTACCAAATATTCTCAACAAAATTCTATAAAAAATAAGTCTATCTTTAGATCGACTCATTGTTCACCTGAAACCTTAAGAATTATACCTATTTATTATTGCATATATTTTCTATCAATTGGCTAAACACCAACTTTCATTTGGGCCAATTAGTGGTTGCATAGTTAAATAGAAAATAAACATATAAGGTTCAATATTTATTATTTGGCCAAACAATAAACTTTCTTTGGGCCGATTATTGTACGCATAAATAATAAGTATTGATTTAAGTTTAACTAGTTTCCCAAGCATATAGTTACCAACAATATGTATATGTAATTCGGGCAAATATAAACTATTTTTTGAGCTGACCAATATTCGCATGAATTACATATTACCATATTCCTAATGTTTCAAAATAAATTAATTTTCACAAAACAGACTATTTTGGTAGCATAATATTCAACTAATTTATTCTAAAAAAAACTAAATTTCATAAAATAGATAGGTATAATAATTCAAATTGTTACTTATTTTCTTATGTACAAATCCATGACACTTACATAGCACAAAAATTAATAAGTAAATAATAAGTCACAATATATAAGAATCATGTAATATTGTGAGATCTCCTTAGTTATACATATATTTGCGAACAAAAAATATAAATTTCTTTTTTTTATCCAAAATTTAATCCATGACAAAAGGATTCAAACAACAAAGAAGACACAAAAATTTTCAATGACTCAATTATGGATGGCTCTGATATCACTTGTTAGAATTTTTATGATACCTTAATCCTAAGATCATCCATTTTAAATTATTAAGAAAGAGATACTTGAAAGCATAGAAGCGTATCTGAATTCGTGAGTATAATTGAGAGAATTTGGTTCTTTGATCTTCCTCAACCAAAGTCTTATGGATCCTTAATAGAGATGAATCGCAACTCCTCTTATGAGAAAAAGAAAGGCAGATGCGGCTTTGATATATTGGAGACCAAAATCCTGAAGTTACTATTTATATTTGAGTGTGACACCCATTAAACCCTAAAACCCAAATAAAATAGTATATCTAGTTTTATTCTCATTTAATTCTAAATTAAAAGTAATAATGACTTATTCAATTCAGTATTTATGATAATAAATAAGATCACTGTGATATAAGTCATTTAATATGAAATAACTTAATTTGTGATTATAATTGATATATGTATTGCTGATGCATCCACATCTTTAGTGTTTTTTCTTCTTGATTTCAATTGATTTATTAAGAATTTCTGTTAAATAAGCAATGAATTTAAGGGTAGAATGAATATTACTTTGATTAATTAAAATTCATTAATTATCGGAATTTTTAGAAAAAAAATAGAAAGAAAAAGAACAAAAAGAAGGATGGAGAGCAACAAACAGAAGGCTTTCTGTGACAAATAGAGAGAAGCATAATGCTTTCCCATACTACGTTGGGGCATTTCACATGTCATACGTATGCATGCAGCGTGTGTACGCATGACCATCACTTTTCACGTAGTACGTTGGAGATCTCACGTACAATGCAGCAGTCACGCGTGCATGATGCATGCGTACGCGTAAGTTAATTTTCGCGTAGTACGTGGAATTCACTACGTACAACGCTAGGGCACAGTCAAAGGCAACAATTGAACAAATTGGGCTTCACGTACAACGTTAAAGATCTCACGTACTACTCGGAGACCTAAATCCAAGCCACTCAATTGTCCAATTCTTCATCAATTCAATGTTCAATTCAAAGTCCACCAATTACAGCATTAATTGAAGATTGCAAGGAGATAAAGAGTGGAAGATATGCTAGAGACAATCATTAATTAGATAGATTTGATTCTGTTTTAATTCTGATTCTGTTTTAATTTGAATTTAAATTTTAATTAGGGTTAATATTTAAGGTAGAGTGAGACTCTTGTTTAGGGACTCTCGACTGCTTCGGTAGTTTTATTTTTTTAAAGATTTCAAGGAAGAACATGAGTTTCTAATTCTTCTCGGTTAAGGTTAGAAGTCCTATTGATTTCGTGGATTAATGTTTTAGATTTTTACACCTTTGATTTATGCATTGATTTCTTTTTAAGAATAGGTTTTCGTTCTTCATCTTAAAGGGTTTGAATGTGTTGGGAAACAATTCTTCTCAAATTTGAATTCTTTTAACTGCTTGAAAAAGTTGATTAATTGAATTAAGCTTAAAAACTGATTCTCATCATTCTTAAGTTTTGAAACTAGATTGATAAGTGACATAAAATCAACAAAGAAAGATTCTCATGAATTGTGTGGCTTTATAAATCAGTGAATGTTCTTTAACTCTTTTCTTAAGTAATTGACTAAGGGATTAGCGATTAGGCGAGATCTATGTGTAAAAAGAAGATTCTTTCTAGACCTGTATATTTTTGTTGTCAACATTATTGTGAGACAAGTGTCCAGAGAGAGAGAGAGTATGATTGAAGACATTTTCTACAATTTTAAACTTTTATGGGGTTATATTGAGCCCCACAACACGTGATGGCTAGATATTTTAACTAATTAATTTGTTCATTAGGACTATTTTATAGAAATGATATTGGGCTGGTTGAAATATTTTAGTAATGGCCCAATAGTTCATCTACAAATTAAGGGTCTGTTTGGAAAGTTTCAAAAGTAACTTTTTTGAGCTTTTGACTTATGAAAAGTAGTAGTATTAATGTCTGGTGCAATTTTCAAAACCAAATTGCAACTTTTTAAGAAGCTATTTAGACCATCTCCAGTAGGAAACTCATCCCAGTTCCTGTTTATGGCCTACCTGTCATAAAAAGTAACTCCACATCAGCTTTTGCGTCATAAACAGTAAATAGGAACTCAAAGCATCTCTCTCTTCTCCATTAGGAGGAACTAACTTTAGTCCCTGTTGTGGTCTCATTTAATTAATTTATTAAAATACTTGAAATTAATGTAATTAATTTTTTTCAATAATGTAATTTAAATATTTAAATTTAAAAATAATTCACTATTAAAAGATATTAATATTAAATAAATTCATATATAACAATAATACACAATATATAATTCGGGGTTACACTAATTTGTAAAATTACTTAATACAAAGAAAAACATAATTAAACTCTATAGTTGACGATTATTATTTAATTATTTAATATAATTATTTAATTAATTAACATTTTATACAATTATTTATTTTTTACCTAACTTGCCATTTGGCAAGTGTAGATTGGCTAATAGGAGTCCCTATTCAGAGGGACTCCCTCGCCTTGAAATGAGTGAAGGAACTCACTTGAGTTCCACTCCAATGCTCCAATTCTCTTTTTTCTATGACAAAATAGTAACCGGACTCCAAAATTTAGTCCGTTGGAGATGCTCTTAGACAATCTCCAGTAGGAAACTCATTTCAGTCCCTATTTATGGTCCACTTGTCATAAAAAGTAACTCCACATCAGTTTTTGCGTCATAAACAGTAAATAGGAACTCAAAGTATCTCTTTCTTCTCCATTAGGAGGAACTAACTTTAGTCCCTATTGTGACCCCACTTAATTAATTAATTAAAATTAATATAGTTACTATTTTTTGTAATAATATTATTAAAATTTATAAATTTAAAAATAAATTAAATATTTTTTTTAGAGAAATTGATAGT